>NC_033627.1:13869580-14125356 GCF_001540865.1 Ananas comosus
AAAAGAAACAAAAACCAACAAAATAAAAAAATAAAAAAATGAAATAAATAATTTAAAAAACCAACAAAACACACAATAATTTATAAGAGTAGTTGTAGTGGTAGTGAGAGTTGTAGGGAAAAAGAAAAGAAATGTTGGGCACCAAATTCCCCTTCCTCCCCGCACTCGTCCGACCGAACCACCGCCGCGCCCGAGTCCCCTTGGCGGCGCCGGACGACTCGGACCCAAGCCGAACCCCCGAGCCCGACCTCGAGCCGGACCGCCCGGTCCGAGTCAGCCCCAAGCTGAGCCGCTGGTCCCGGGCCCGCTCGATCCGGTCCGGCCGAACCCGGCTCGACTGGCCCGCTCTCCGGAAGCGAACCGCCCCGCCCATCCCCACTCCCTCCCCCTCCTCCTCATCACCGTCGGGGGAGATCCAACCGTCCGTGGCGGAGGGGGCGGAGATGGACGGTGATGGGGGAGATAACGGCGAGATGACGGCGGGGAAGGCGATCTACATGGTCTCGGACGGCACCGGGTGGACGGCGGAGCACTCCGTTAACGCCGCGTTGGGTCAGTTCGAGCATTGCCTCATCGACCGGGGCTGCCCCGTAAATACCCACCTCTTCTCCGGGGTATTTCCGTCTTTTCAACCTTCCCCATAATTTATCCTTTTTTTGTCATTTTAAATATGCTATATTACAGGGGTGTTTTTGAAATTTTTTAGTATAGAACATGATATATATAACTAGCATTAATAATAAGACTCTCCAATAAAAGCTCTCATTTTTAGTTGTTTTGGATAAGAGAATTAAATTCCATAGCCAACAATGAACTCAATTTCAACTTCCATGTACACTAATCTACGCCCAAAACAATGCTATGTGAATGCCTCTCAGAGGAGAGAAAGACCAATTGCTTCTTCCGAATTCGGGGTTCTTCTCCAATCCTGCATTGATGCACGTTCATTTGATCAAGCAAAGAAGCTCCATTTCCGAATTTGCGAAGCTGGCTTTGAGAAAAACCGCGATTTGCTGCCTAAATTCGTAAAATTGTACTCCGTATGCGGTCGAATCGATGTTGCCCGCCAACTGTTCGATAAAATGCGCAAGGGAAACTTAGATGTCTTTGTTTGGACCGCGATGATTTGTGCGTATGTTGGTAATGGGAGCCCAATTGAAGGTGTTAAGTTGTTCGTCGAAATGCTTGCAGACGGAGTAAGACCGGATTCATACACCTTCTCGGCGTTGTTGAAGGCCTGTGCCGATTTAGGTTCGCTCCGTATTATTCGGGAATTGCATTCGATGATAGTTAAATGGGGGTGCTCTTCTTGTTTATCAGTTGCGAATTCTCTCATTCATGCTTATGGGTCTTTTGGAGATGTGGATTGCGCGCGGAAGGTTTTCGACAGAATTGAACACCGAGATGTTGTCTCCTGGTCGTCTATGATCCAGGCGTGCTCTCGTATAGAAAACCATGCCGAGTCCATCTCGTTGTTCTCCGCTATGCAATTTGAGGAGCTCCTCAGGCCCAATGATCTTACGATAGTTTTGCTCTTGCCTGCGTGTGGGTTCTATTCCTCTTTGAGAAAAGGACAAGCTATCCATGCTTTTGCTATCCGGAATGGATTTCGAGAAAACCCAATTGTTGGCTCCGCGCTTGTCTCAATGTACTCTCGGTGTGGGGAGCCCGCGATTGCTTATAGCGTCTTTAATGACCTGGACAGAAAGAACATTATTCTTTGGACTTCGATGATTGAAGGGTTTGCGTTGAACGGAAAGTTCGATTTGGCCATGGACTTATTTAAGACAATGCAGGAATGCGGGCTTAAGCCGAATTATGTCACTTTGGTTGTCGTCCTATCTGCATGCAGCCATGGCGGCCTTGTTGATGAAGGACTAGAAATTCTTAAAACTATGCCGCAAAAGTTCGGGGTAAAGCCGGGGGTTGAACATTATGCATGTGTTGTTGATATGTTGGGTAGGGTCGGAAGGTTAGTCGAAGCTGAAAAGTTTATACAAGGAATGAGTATTAAGCCAAGTGCGAGTGTGCTTGGGTGCTTGCTTGGAGCATGTCAAGTGCATGGTAATGTCGAGATTGGCGAGAGATTGGCGTCTAAGCTCTTTGGGATTGAACCTAAAAATGCTGCTAACTATGTCATCTTGTCTAATATCTATGCCTCTAGTGGGAGATGGGATGATGTTCGTCGTGTGAGGCGTTTGATGTCGGAGAGAGGGTTGTCTAAAGAGACTGGGTGCAGCTGGATTGAGATAGGAAATGAGGTGCACGTTTTTAGGGCACACGATTGATCACACATTTAGAGTCTGACAGTACATTTGAATTTGAGGAGGATTCGGTGATCAGATAAATAAGGTAGGTAATGTGCAGTTAAAGAATTATTTGTCGCTTAATGTCCAAGAAGATGAGAAGAAGAAGAAGATAGTAAGATGCTAACTTGTTCACAGTGACCCCCCAAAGTTAGTACTGTTTTTTCCGATTGATATATTGCGGTCACCGTAGTCTTTTGTTTTGCACTCACTATCGATACATGGAAATGATATAAAATAGCTTTTACGTTTCAGGAGAAAAGATTTATTAACTTCTTTTTTTGATATTGTCTCGCTTCAGGTCGAAGACATGGACCGGCTAATGGAGATCGTAAAGCAGGCAGCAAAAGAAAATGCGCTGATACTCTATACACTCGCTGATTCTTCCATGGCTGCATCTGCCAAGCACGCCTGCGATCTCTTTGGGGTTCCTTCTGGCGACATCCTCCGGCCCACCACTGAAGCCATTGCTGCCCATCTCGGTGTTGCCCCCTCTGGGATCCCCCGAGGCGGCCGGAAGGCCCACCTCACAGAAGATTACTTCCAACGAATTGAAGCTGTCGATTTCACCATCAAACAAGATGATGGGGCCCAGCCGAAAAACCTAAACCGTGCTCATATCGTCCTTGTCGGCGTTTCCCGTACTGGGAAGACACCGCTATCGATATACTTAGCTCAGAAGGGATATAAGGTGGCGAATGTTCCAATTGTGATGGGTGTGGAATTGCCAAAGATG
Organism: Ananas comosus; assembly: GCF_001540865.1. Taxonomy (NCBI): domain Eukaryota; kingdom Viridiplantae; phylum Streptophyta; class Magnoliopsida; order Poales; family Bromeliaceae; genus Ananas; species Ananas comosus. The sequence continues at coordinate 13,872,623 of NC_033627.1, forward strand.
CTCTTTGAAATTAATCAGGAGAAGATCTTTGGCTTGACAATAAATCCGGTGGTTCTTCAAACTATAAGGAAAACGAGAGCCAAGAGTCTAGGGTTTCATGGTGAGATGAGGAGCAACTATTCGGAGATGGTCCATGTGAAGGCAGAGTTGGAGTATGCAAGTCGCATTTTCACTCAGAATCCAGTTTGGCCGGTGATTGGTAAGAATTTACTATAAATCCCTATTTGTCGTATCGTATTATGTGAGTTGCGAGTTCATCATGAATGTGATTTTAATAAGAATTCCCTTCTAATAATAAACTCAACTGCTTTTATGTTGTTGTTGAAATGGTAAAATGGTTGTTTTTTTTATTCTGTCGCAGAGGTTACAGGAAAAGCTATAGAAGAAACTGCAGCTGTGGTGGTGAGAATGTACCATGATAGAAAGCACAGATGCTCGATGCCACGCATTTCTCGACGGTACTAACATTAAGATACTACTTATATACATCCTGTGTATTTACGTGTGCAATTAAAAAGGTGAAAAGTTGTATAGTTTAATGCTCTAAAAGGGCAATTGAATCAGCATGTAACCCTTTATCCTTTAGAAATGTGATAAACAAACAATAAAGGCAAGAGAGATATGATGCTTTAACCTTCTTAAAATGCTGACGAAATCGCGAACTTCGTTTCTTCGTTGTACTGTGAATTATTCTGCCATTGTAAGTGAATTTTAACATGAAAAATGAAGAGGGGAAATGTCAAATTTTTGGGTAACAAAATTAAGCAATCTTAGTTTGTTTGTCTTTGATGGTCTCTGAACTCTTTTATGTTAGAAGCACCTAAAAATTGTTACAATAATTGTTGATGAGTTCTGATACAAACTATAATTGTTTGTTTGGTTTGTTTTTGTGCTGATTGGATTCAATCAGTTTTCCAGCAGGTGATGCTCTGTTTGGATGCAATGAATAGGAGAGAAGAAGAGGAGAAAATGAAGAAAAGAAAAGAATATAAAAGAAAAGAAAGGAAAATTGGTTTGTTTTATTCTTTTTTCTCTCTTTTTATCTCCACTTCCTGAGGGTGAGGAAAACAAATAAAACATGTTGAGGAGGCTTATTTTTTATTCTTTTATCTCTGGTTCCTTTTCCTGTACCTTGCAAGTTTCCTATTAAATGAGATGATGATTTTCCCCTCCTTTTCTCTCCATTATAATAAATGGAGCACTAAACTAAAGTATGTTCATCATTTCATGTCATCTTTTTCCTATTCTATTAAAATAGATGATTGATTATAGTACAAGCAATTGAATTTGGGTTCCAAAAGAAAAATTAAGCAAAGTGCTTTATGTGATAGAGATGAATTTAACTTTTCAATTTAGCTAAGGCCCACCTTGAATGCAACCCCCATTAACAAGCAGCTTTACAAGGAACAATATGGTCCCATTTCACTCTATAAGAAGTAACTAACAAGTAACAATTATCATACTCAAATGCCAGTTTCTCCATTCACAAAATGAAAAACTCCCCAAAAGAGGAAAGAAACTCCCCACCTTCAAAAAAAAAAAAAAGAGAAAAAAAAAATAGCAAGTAGAAGGACAAGCCAACTCACAATACCACTCACTAACCCAAAATAACAGAATGGGGAAGCTTACAACCCATATAACTTTGTCTTAGAACAGCCCAAATTGAAACCACAAAAGCAAAATCAGAAACAAAAAACAGAAGGTGAAAATTTACTATCAACAACAAAATGACACATTAAAAAAAAAAAAAAAAAAAAAAAAAACTTTTCTCCTTTTTCCCTACTTTCAGAGAGTACACTACTTCCCCTTTCCTCCTAACTATTCTAGTGTTCTCATGGTTCCCTTTTGTACCAGTAATGCAACTTCTCGTTTGTCCCCCCCTCCTTTAATAGTAGCACTAACAATAATAGTTTTTGAAAATGTTAAACTTTTTCTTTTTGGGTTGGTATTATATATATTATGGTTTGTATCCACATTCAAGCATGTCCACTGCATCACTAGGCATCTGAGTCACCTTGGGTCATCTTACCCATGGAGAGAGTGAAGTAGAGCAGTATCAAAGTTCCCATGCTGGACCTGCTCAAGCCAAGTTAATTAGTGTTAAAGTTATAACTTAAACCAGTCCTCTTCAATGATCAAGTGAATACATCTAACTCCGCGTCTGTATGACCCTATTTAAGCTTTTGCTTTCAGCTACAATCATCTCCAGTACGATGTTTAATAAACAAAATAGTTCGAAAGTTGCAGTTGGAGAAATATCAATATCAAATAGTACTGCATTTTGGCCCAAACAGATCACAAGTACTAGTTCAAACCTAAATAAAGGGGCAATGTATGGTCATCAAATCCATGTACCAACAAAAATATCTAAATTCACAAAGTTCTAAGAAGATATTCCTAATAATTGTCCTACAGTTGACAAAGCCTTGTACTTATGGACTAACAGAGTGTTTGGTTCATCAAAATTATTCCAAAATATAATTTTTCGGCGAAAAAAATCATTTTTCATTCATTTAATTCCTTAAATTTTTATCTAGAAAATAAAAATTATAAAAAAGAATGTTGCTTTTGTGAAGAACCAAACAGCTCTGATCTTCCTGTGTGTATGAATATGGATCAACCAAATTAAGACCAGTAAAACCATTTTATTTTATGAAAAATTAACTAGGATCAATTACATAAACTCTATTTACGCGTAACAACAACCGACTCTGCATTAATTACATGGACGGCATAAATTTAATTGTTTAAACCACCTCGGAATCGTACCTACCTAGGTATTCAATCCTCTAGAACCTAATATTTGATGCACTATCACCTAAGTTATTGGACACTTATTATTATATTTTTTATTTCTTTTCTTAAAAAAAAAAAAAGATACATAGAAAAAAACGACAACCATTTATGGCTCTGCAATTAACGTCCAAATGTTTCGTATTATACGAAACACCGCTTCCAAAGCGTCCCTACACGGTCGCACGAAGCGAATATGCGACCGCCCCTCGAAACGTTGCGTTATTGGTCGATCGCGACCGTCCGTTTGGGTTTTGATCAAGCCGCGTCCGCATGCGACACGATTATGCGTGCCGTTTCGTCCAAGCTCCACTAACGGCCCACCTTATTCCACCCGAAACGTGGGCCAAAAGCTACACGTTAATGGGCCCACCAAACGTGCCACGTGGCCAAGCCGGCCCAAAAGATATAGTGAAAAAAGGCAGGGGGGTACTTTGGTCATTTGACTTACAGTGTGGCGAAGACGAAGAGGACCCTTCTCGGGTCGAGCCACGGCGAGTGTCGGCGTGCGATTCGCCGACACTTCCCCCCCGGTGGCGTCGCGGTCGGCGCGGCGGTGAAATGACCGTTTTGCCCCCCATCCCCCGCCACGTGTACCACGATCGTGGGCTTCTCCCCGGGCCCACCTGATATGTACAGGTCATCGAATGCATTTAAATCACGACCGTCCAAAATAGGGATTTTTTTTCCGAAAAACACGGTTGCTAAAAAGATAAGGACGAGATTAAAGGATAAATCCAAACACGTCGCTGACGTAATCTAACCCGAATTCGAGTCGAACCGAGTCGAGCTAGTCAACTCACCGGGTAAGGTCGCGTCTCCTCCTCCGCCGTTTCGCTGCGACCCCTTGCGCGAGAACGATTTCACCAACTTTTTTTTAAAAAAAATTCAAATAAATTCATCAAAAATTAGAGAAAAACTTAAAAAAAAAACTACGGGAAAAAAGAGAGTAAAGAGGGTTTAATGTACGGGTTGAGTCGGGGCCGAGTTTGGATCGTCGCCGGCGAGGAGGGAGAGGGCGCCGATGTCGAGGGCGACGAAGCCATCGGACGGCTCGATCGCGCTCAGGTCGGGATCTCGACGGTCGGATTCCGCCGAGGGGGCTGCGGCGGCGGCGGCGATCGCCTTCGCTCCGGCGCCTCCTAAACCCTAAACCCCCACGCGAATCGAACCGATTCAATGAAACAGGAAACCCCAAAAAAAAAAAAAAAAAGAATAAGAGGAGAGCGGGGAGAATAAGCACGAAAATTGAGGAGAATAACTACTACTCACGGGTTTGGAATTATCCGCCATGGTGTTCGTTGGTGGAGAGAGAAGCGAAAGAGAGGAGATATAATGCTTCTTCTATTCTATTCTATATCTATTTATCTATACACAAAATGGAACACATTGGGGAGGGCAAAATGGGAAATTCGAATTTTCCTTTTTTATTTTTTTTTATGAAAATGTGTTGAGACCCCCTCAACTATATTCCGTTTTGAAATAGACTCCTCAGCTATTTCACCTCTTAATTTCTTATTTTTTATATTGGCATTGTCTAAATTTACTTCTGATTAAATAAAATTTTTTTATTAAATTTAGCAGCTGTACAAGCTAGTAAGTATTGATATAATTTAAATAAATTTAATAAACTTTTTTAATTTATTTGAATGGAATTGCTAAAGAATTTACCCCAAAAAAAGTAAAATTGAGAATTGAGGGTGTACTCCGTATAATTTTATTATTTTTATTTTAAAAAAAAAAATGGGAGAGGGGTAATTTGGGAAAAAGAGGTGGTTGGGGGTTTCCGTTGCTTCTCGTTTGAAGGGGACCTCGTGGGGCCCAACCGCTTTAGTTGTCTCTTTCGCTCTCCATCAGAGAGGCGTGCGCGCTTCTTTATTTTATTTTATTTATTTATTTATTTATTTTTCTCTGCAGATAAATAAATTATTTAAAAGTGTGCGTAATTTTTAAATATAAAATAATATTTTAATTTTTTGGTGAATGAATTTTTAGATAAAATATGCAAACATCGATGAATTAATAATCGAGTATCCATAAAGGTGGGAGAAAACATGGTGAGAAGCCCAAAAGTGGGTTTTTTTTTTTTTTTTCCCTTCTTAGGAGATGGAAAAAAATATTAATTATTATTGATAAATGTGAAGTTAGAAACTTGGTTAGAACACAATATTTAATAAGAAATTTTTTTGCTGTATTTTTATTCATTTATAACTTAGTTACTGATTTATTAAAATAATAAACATTATAGATATAATATCTTAATAGTCTCAGAAAAAATTTGATGAATTTATAAATAATAGACACATCAGTAATAATAACTGGATTTAAATATTTTGAACCTAACGAGTTATTATTGTTAGCGAGTCGGATCGTTATATTTGGTAGCAGATGGATCGTTCAAAATTTTTGTTTTTTTTAAAATATAAAATTTGAATAAAAAAATACAATTAATGTTCCTCTCAAGCCACTATTATGTTAATAAATTTATAATAAAAAAGTTTGTGGGATTCCACTGCTGTGAGTGGGATCTTAGTGTTCACATGATATAGTAATAATATTAGCTAATTGATTATTTATTTTTTTAAAAAAATTAAACATAAAAGAAATCTCCAGCTTCCACTGTGCCAGTTATTGCGCACACAGAGCAAGTGCTTTACAGCAAATTAAACTTGGTCTACACCGAATGGAAAACTTATAAAAGAATATAATAAAATGAACAAAATTTTATCTTATTTTAGTCCTTCTACTATCTTAATATTGAAAGTTGTTTCCTCTTTTTTTTTTTCTTTTTTTTTTATGTAGTTTAGTTCGCGAGCTTGAAAATATTTTGTATTTTATAAAGTTTAGTTCATAAAAAATAAGAAAGATTCTAAAAATAGGTTAGGTGTTTCGCTGAATGGATAAAATGAATAATTATTAGAAGTTAAAAGAGCAATAAATATAAAAGTTCAAAAAATGAATTGTTTAAATAAATAGAATAGAAAAAAGCTAGAGTTTTACTGGAATTATTTATATGTTTTACCCGAAAACAAAAAAGGAAAAGTTGAATAAACTTTTGACGGAATAATCAACGGGGATAGCTAAAAAAAATTATGAATTTTTTAATTATCATTACCAAATATCTTGCATTTAAGGACACTTTAAATAATAATTAGCGACGCTTTAAAGCATAGGCAAAAATAATCCCGATGCTTGTAAAAGCGTCGAGTAAAAAGTCGTTAAGTAAACATGTCGGGATAAATATACCGACGTTTTAATATAGCGTCGAAAAATTTTTATGAATATTTGACAAAAATATATTTTTTTGCGACGTTTAATCATAATGTCGACAAATGTCGAATATTAAAGACGCTAGGATAAAGTGCCGTCTAAAAAACATCGTCTAAAATATATTTTATTGTAGTGGTTTGAAATAAATTGAAATATATCAAACATTTTAATAAAACGAATGTATACCGAATCATCTCACAAAAGATATTTTTCAAATAATTAGAAAATAAAAGTGTAATGTAAGTAAAATTCTAAAATTAAACTATTTAAATAAATAAAATATAGCGGCCAACTTGCAATATCAGGATAGTACAAAGACTATCCTTACATTTTACTCTTAAAAAAAATAAATAAAAAAGGTTAGAAGAAACTGAATTGTAATGGAATAATATTGGGGACAGCTAAAGTTTACCGTGTAGCAAGAAGGCATGTGAACGAGATGGGATGCAACTGCTACATATACGGCGCGGCTTATGAAAGTATACAACTATACATTGACTTTTCTCTATTGATATATATATATATATATAAAAAGTAGGGCTACAGTACTCTTATGAGTGTAGAGTTCTTCATACTTATAAGTTATTTTTGATTATGGAGCTTTCAAATCGATGATCTACTCCGATAAATATGATTTAGAGTATTTGAAACTTCTAGAAAATAAATTTCATAATTTTTTAAAATCATAATAAAGTTCATCAAACGGGCATAAATTGAACAGTCCCAATTGAACGGCGTCCTAAAAATGGATAATTAGAACCTTCAATTTAAGATCGGAGTTATTGATCTTTATCTAATAGTGAATAGAATTTTCTATTAAAAATTCAATTGATTCCGATTCTTTTACACCGTTACACTAGCAAGTATTTAATATCGGCCGTTCAAAATTATCAATTTTGTGACCTTTAATTTGATTGTAAGGTAACTGATGTCAAAAAATTATAAAATTTGATTTATAGAAGTTTTAAAAACTCTAAATAACTTTTGATGGTATGAATTGTCAATTCGAAAGCTCTATCATCGAAAACGACTTATGAGTTCAAGAACAATCATACTCATAAGAGTATAATAGTCGGACTCTCTCTCTCTCTCTTTCTCTCTCTCGAAAGTACGGGAGGCCCCGTGCTTGTAAGTTGTTTTCGATAATAGGACGTTGGATTCGACGATCGGCTTCGTTAGGTATGATCTACCATATTGGAACTATCTAGAAACCAAATTTTAGATTTTTTTGACATCATTTACTAAGCGATCAAAATGTCTAAAAAATGACTATTTTAACGGTCGATGTGGCACATTTTTAAGTTCAACGGTGTAAAAGTATCCAAATTACATGAAAATTTAATAGAAAATTCTACTTAACATCAGTAGCAAGATCAATACTTCCGATTTAAAATTTGAATCCTTTATCACTGTTTTTTANTTGGGTGATAGAAAGAATAGTATGGATGAGGTTGGTTAGTAATAGGAAGAAATAGTTAGTAATAGAAGAATAGGGTAGATGAGGTTGGTTTGTGATAAAAAGTAATAAGATCTGATTGAGGTTGGGGGTTGGTTTGTGTTTTTTTAAAATTGGGTAAAATTGGGACTTGAATTGGGATAGAGACCTTATCGATGAAAAAGGAATTGGGGCTTGGTTTGCCTCCGATTCGGACTTGAATTGGGATAGAGACCTTATCGATGAAAAAGGAATTGGGGCTTGGTTTGCCTCCGAATTCCAAAAAGAAAAAAACATTCAAAGGAGAGAATAGACTATAAAAAGTAAAAACCATTAGTCTCGTGATTTAATTGTTTAATTGACTATAACACGACTATTATACGATGCACAAAGATGTATAGTAGGAACCGCCGGAACGTTAAAAAAATAATACCTCAAATCTTCATTGGTTCGTACTTACGAGAAACTTACTAGATCCCAAAAAGAAAAAAACATTCAAAGGAGAGAATAGACTATAAAAAGTAAAAACCATTAGCCTCGTGATTTAATTGTTTGATTGACTATAACACGGCTATTATACGATGGACAAAGATGTATAGTAGGAACCGCCGGAACGTTAAAAATTTAATACCTCAAATCTTCATCTTTGGTGTACCGCGTAGTGCTTCTATTCAAACAAAAAAAAAAACCAAAATTCACCTTACACGGAAGTCTCTCAAGTATAGAAACCTTAATCCTCCATGTAGGATCTTAATATATATAACTTTGAACTTCTCCGGTCGACCGGGTTCGGACTCGAACCAGGTTATAGATTTTGAGTCCAAAAGACCAACTAGAAAACGTACCATTAAAACGTTTTGACGGAGTATAACCAAACGAAAAACTCGGTCCCTCCAAACTTTGTCTACATAGGACCAAATTAAAACAAGTATATGACCAATTTTAAACCTCTACCTTTGAAAATCCAGAGAACAGGTCGTAGATCGAAAACGGACCCGAAGGTTACGAACGGCACTATTGTTTCAACATAAAGATGTAAGTAACGTAACCAATCTTAAAATAATTATAACGTACACGGTTTTTACGTACTTAGAGGTAAGATAAGACTCGATTGCCTCGTTGATATTTGGTGGTTTATCACCACCATTCCCACCGTGTCTAATCAGAGAAAGTAGGTAGTAAACGTGTACTCCGTACAATATTTAAACTCGAACAAGATGAGTATACTGTCAATTAAACAACTTTAAATGATAGGATAACGAGAAAGTGAACCTGTAGATAAAAAACTCAATCTAACTACTCTTACATAGGACCAATAAACTACTTAATGTAAAACGACAAGACAATCAAGTTGAACAGTAACATACCACGACATAAACTCAATCAAACCATTCATATGTACGATCAATAAACAGCTCAAAAAAAAGGTTTAGGACGATCAAGCAAGACGATATGATCTGTAGTAACAAACTTAATCTAATTACTCAGGTATAGTACGAATAGACGACTTAGAACAAAACGACAGAACGATCAAGACTGTAGATTAAAAGACAATCAATCTCATATATACGGCCCTTAAACAGCTTAGAACACAAAGAGAGGACCATCGAGTCAAACAGTAGGACCTGTAGAGAAATAAAACCTCAATCTAACTACTAATACATATGACCACCAAACAACTTAGATTGATACGGCGGGAAGTCATACGATAGGATCTGTGAAAGAAAGTTAATCAGAGACAAGGAGAGAGCGGTAAGTCAAACGATAGGACACGTACATGAAGCTCAATCAAACGAGTATACACGACCAATAGACACGTACATGAAGCTCAATCAAACGAGTATACACGACCAATAGACGACTTTTGGTTGAGTTAGAGCTGGGAAATAGGAGGCCGGATATGGTAACACTATTACATTCGGGTGTTTTTCTCTCGATCATTGTAACCCTTCCCACCGTACCTAAACTTGACAACACAGCTGGTACGACATGTATTTAAATAGAAAATCGGAACACGAGTTAGCTGAGTATAGTAACAACTTAACGATTTAGAGGAAAATGGCAGGAAGATCCAAAAGTAACATCTGTAGATACAAACTCGACCTAACTACTCGTATATTAGATCAATAAACGATTAGAATAAAACGATAAGGACAAACGCTGAGATCTGTAGATAAGTAGATACGTTCAATAAAACGACAATAAACGGATCTGTAGGTACAAACTCAAACCACTCTAATGTACGATTAATAGACGATTTAGAATAACACAACAGCACGATCAAGTCATACGGTAGGATCTGTAGATAAATAGTCAATCAAACGACTCAAACATGCAACCAATAAACAACTTAGAATAATGACATAACAATCAAACCAAACGACCAAACGGTAGGATTGTAAAAAGAAAGGTCTATCTCATCAAGTATACGATCATCAGACGACTTATAAAAACCGACAGAAGAATCAAATTTTGGGATTTGGGATTGAACGTTACGAGATTTCAGAATTTGAGCGTTTGGATTACGGGATTTTCCGATTTTGAGAATTCTCTTCTAATTGACTTACGGGGAGATTACTCAATATTAACGTGTCTACGGTAGAACTTAAAACTTCATAGTGTATACGAGAAGATTGAACATCGTTTTGATTGGAAAAAAAGTTTTTACAGGTAACTCCTAAAGTGATCTGGATGAACCTATTCGGTACTGGCTGAATTCTCCCGATCGACAAAATTTTTTATCCAGAATGGTCTGGCCCGACGGATGTTTCCAATGCGGTGTTTATGTTTTAAAAGGTAGGAGAAAGAAATGGGAAAACGGAGATGTAAGCATGCAAGTAATCCCGTCAACTCAGACGAATAAACTTTCGTTAGAACAGTTTTAGAAGTTGTTTAGATCTTCGTGACGTAGCTCAAACTAGAAGAGGTGCGAGAAAGTTTTTTATAGAGGGGGTTGGGTAGTAAACAGAATCTATTAACCGCCTTCTAAGAGCAAAAGTTCTGGAACAATCAAGATCCCTAAAACTCTCGGGTTTGTCAACTTAAAACTCTCGGACTTGTCACGTGGTCATGGAGGAACTGTCCTGACAAGTACTTAGGAAAGCTGAAAAAATAATAAATTTAGAAAAACCTTCATTAACTTAAATATCAAAAATTAGTTATACACTTAAGTTCATACCTGAGAGTTACAAATTAGTTAAAATTAGTTAAATTTTTAAATCGGGCATACTTCTCTGTTTACTCACTCTCTCTCAACCGGTTACACCGGTTCACCCTCTAACAATGGTATACCACACAGGTGTAACCGCCCAATACTAATTTGAGCTAGGTGTATTCTACACCTAGTACTAAATAGGATTATTCAAATCCTATTCATATTTTGAATATACAAAGAATAATCAATTCTTTGTATAGAATATTACCTATAAATAATATACAATTATTTATAGAGTTAGGAATAGGATTAGATATACTCTAAGTCCTATAAATCCCCAAGGCAATAAGATATATATGCGGGGGCAAAAGAGGGCATCCTTGCTGCCTTTTTCTTATGCTAGATTAAGCTCTTAAGTGTTTTTAGAAGGATGAAGAGAGAGAAGAAGGAGAGACCCTAAAGGTGGATGCAAGGGCCCCAAAATCCCACACCTGTATCCTCTCCTGAGACCATCGGGAGAAGCTAACCGTAGGCACTGCATTCCGTTAGGCAAGGCACTGCATTCCGCATGCGCACCTTCTTCTGCTCTTTGCACACTCTAGGTTTTCGTAGCTCTGTTCCTGCTAAGTTCTTCCGAACATTTTGCTCGTTGGGCTAGGCTAAAGCCAAGGGCCTATGCAACCGATAGGCCAAACATTCAAAGGCGACGGATAATAAAGATTGTTTATCCCGTTTACTTAATTTTATTCCCCTGGTTTGGATACGTAATCCCCGGGTTTCCAGCTAAAGTTATTTTACCCGGCCGTGCGAACCGGGTCTCTGATTACCTTGTTGGTTGCTCGGTGGTACTAATTAAAACTGTACCCGGAATGAGTATGATGATAACTTTTCTAACTTAAGGAATTACCTGACTTTTATGGTACTAGGTTCATGAATGTAACATCTACAAGCATTCTACTATATAAACTTATAGAATGCTTCCCGGAACTAGACATTCCTAATTCGAAATATAAACGTTTGAGTCCGTGTTCATTCTATATTGTTGGTACCGGCTATTAATGAAGTTTTAATAAAGATTACCGAAGTTGTACACCCAGTCTTAGGTGAAAAATGTAGTCTTTCCTTTCAAAGAGGAAAGATCATCGTCCACGAAAATCTCCCATCGTGACACAGTGCTCAGTTAGCAACCCTGAGCTGGCACTGCGATAACTCCCGGTATAAACCATCAGTAACTCAACTGCTTCGATACCTCAACGCCTCAACTTCGCAAGGCAGTCCAACCTCGACGACAGTTCAGATGCCTCCGTTAAGAGATCGTTACCGGGTACGGTACCGTTCCTAAAACCATGGCGTACGCCCCAAAGTTTTGCATGGGGAGCCACCCGTGGAAACATGGGGGCCCCACGGTTTCCCGACCTACAGAACGTACCATATATCCTCCTCCCCACCTGTGACGCATCTCACCGGGGCTGAGGGGGCGGCTGAGTATCCTGTACCCAGCAGGGAACCGATCGCCTCATCGGTTCGGATCACAAAGCACACTGACACGTTGCCTACCAACTTCCCAGTGCCCGGATCCCGTTACAGACTCTGTCTCCAGCTTCTGTAACACCTCGCCCTTCGTGGGCCCTCCGAAACGAGGATCCAAGCGAACGTGATGGAATACGGCCGAGCCTAGAGACACCCCCTCGCGCGCTCGCCTACTCCCAATCAGAACGCTGCCTACCGGGCGGCATCTCCCGTTCCGAGCGTTTCCGTTCACACGATTCGCCCCTAAGCGTCCCGCGCCACAGACGCTTCCGAATTCCTCTACCTAGAGACATCCTAGCGGTTTTCCCTCCGTGCAGCTTCTTCTGAGCGCTCCACGCATCCAGAACCTCTGAGCTCTCCCCGCTTTGGGTCACACCGTTTGTCATAGCCATAGGCATACCACTTGGAACTCCCTGACCTGGTAACCACACGCCGGTCTGCACCAGCTCGGTACCTCCCCAGTCTACCCAACGCTGCGCCTCGCACCGGCCGAACAAACACACCCCGGAATACACCGCTTTGATACCTTAGGCTCCCGCGCCTCGCGGTACCGTTACGCTCCAGCACCCCTGTCAGCTTCTCGTGCCACACCCGAACAACCGAAGGAACGGTCCTCGCAACACCCGTGCACACGGCATGCCCAGCGAACGCTTCGTGCTTACACGCCCCGTATCCGTACGCCCCACAGCGCGCCCAGCGACCGCAACCTTCTGTCTACTCGATCACCGCGTGTGAACCCACCGACGAAACTGCACACAGCCACCTGACTCGCTCGTCCGGCGCTCATCCGCCATACCGGCACCTACGACAGTCCGCGTGCTCCGTGTTACCACCTCTTCCCCGGATCGAACCACCGGTCGGAGTCGTAACCCCAACGAGCAACCCCTTGAGCACCTCAGGCTGCTCCCCAAGCTAACGTCCGCTAACCAACTCGACAGTCAGAGCGCGTCCTCGTTCGAACCGTTTACGAACCTAACCATAAGGCGACAATTCAAACCTTCCGAACAGGCATAAACCTGAACCCTTTCCGAACGGGTAGAAGCTCGTCCTTCCCCCGCGGCGTGCCCGAAATGCTTCTTTTTTCAAAACAGGCACTGTCAACCATAGTCTCGCTCCTAATAGTCTCGCTCCTAATAGTCTCGCTCAAGCATCGACCCTCGATACAACAGTAGTCTGCAACAGTAGCAGCTATATCGACGACTCGGAAGCAACGACTGGTTCGCCCTTTCCACGTTCCTCAGCGTCCGTGAACTCATCCTCAGGGAGTGGGAACTTCATGGCACACCCGCTGTCTTCCTACAATGCTGCTCGCTCTACGCATTCTACACGACGAAGTCCTGTAGTCACGGGTCCAGTCCATCCAGTACCTGGAGCGCTGCTCCCACCGTGATAGGCTCGTCTGGCTCTCACTAGTACCATTCGGGGTTACCGCTCGATCCGGTTTCCACCCCCTCACATGGCACTATATCCCTTGCGTCTCTTCGCGTCGCTTTCACGTAGTCACCGTCGGGACGTCGAAATGCTCCTCCACTTCGCGCCCTTCCAACTCCTGGAGCTCCTCCTCCCGGACCCGTCACCACTCTGACAGCTCAGAGTACGCCGCAACCACGCCAGTCGCGGGTTAGTTCCACGTTCAGTAAGACAGTTCGCCTTCAGACTCCTCAGGTTCCCGCCACTCAAGATGTTGAACAACCTCGCGTACACGCACAGCGCTTCCTGTACGTGTGAGTCCCTCAAGCCGCAAAACTGTTTCACGCGCACGCACAGCGCCTCCTGTACGTGTGAGGCCCGCAAGACACTGAACCTCCATGTGGGCACGCACAGCGCCTCCTGTACGTGTAGGCCACTCAATATAACGAACCTCCTCATGCGCACGCACAGCGCCTCCTGTACGTGTAGGCCGCCTAAGAAGCGTATCGTCTGAGCGACCATGTAAACGAGTCTCCTCGCACCGGGTACCACAACCAACGTCATACCTGTCAAACGTCGACGCCTCTTCAGCACCATAGCCTCAAGATATCCCTGCCACGCGTGTCCCACGCCGTAATGGCACCGTTAGTCTGAACGCCAAGTCTGATTAGGCTCCCACCTGACACAAGGCAAGTCGTTAGTAGTACTCCCACCAAAGGGATCTCAACCCTAAGCCGTTCAACGCCCGCTTAACTCTGTTCCGCAGGCAACCCGAACTTGAACCGGCTTTCGAACTCCACGGCACGTCGTCGTTCATCGGCTTTACGTTTCGTCAGCCCACCGTACTGATCTCAGGCACCATTTCAGTCATCTCACGTCTCATCAGCTCCGGGCAAACAAGGCTGCTTTTCTGAACTTTCGAACCACACTGGTACCCCCACGAGCTGCAACACGCTAACACCTCCGTAACCCCACCGCTTTCACTAAACGTCACCCGTGTGCAAACCGTGATGGACTAGCCTGGCTCTCGCTAACTCCACTTGGTAGTCTCCGCTCGATCCGGTTTCCACCCCCTCGTGGTGCTAGGTCCCCTGCTTTTCCCTCAAGACGACGAATCGTCTCACGCACACGCACACGCACAGCGCCTCCTGTACGTGTGAAGTCCGTAAGCAGCCGAACCGTTCCACGCGCACGCACAGCGCCTCCTGTATGTGGGGGCCGCACAAGACGTCGCACTGCCTCAAGCGCACACAGCGCCTCCTGTATGCGTGGACCGCAAGACGTCGCAACCGCTTCTCGCGCACGCACAGCGCCTCCTGTACGTGTGGGTCTCCTCAATATTCCAACCGATGACCTGAGTCCCTTGAAACCAATACAGTCCCGCTTCATCCGCGCGTCCGGCTCATCGAAACTACCGCTCCTGGTTCAAAACCACCTCACCGTCACGCTAGAACGTCAGGCTACCCTAAACTCAAGACCAAGGCGTTTCCTCAATCACACCACGCTCGCTCCGCGGTTCCGACTTTTCGAGACTGAGTCCCACCTTGTCCTAAGCACACACTCCGCAAAGCAGCGCCTCCTGCTACCCGAAATGTCTTCGCAACAACTCACCTGCTTGAGCTTCCGTCCAGTCACACCGAACTCTCCGGTTCCGGCACCCACCGAGACTAGTCTCCAGACCCTCACCAAGACGACTGTTGCTTCAACCTCGTAGCTGCTCCCGCAGCTACCAAGTTCACCCCCTCCTACAGTGCCCAGCTAGCAACCCTGAGCTGGCACTGCGATAACTCCCGGTATAAACCATCAGTAACTCAACTACTTCGATACCTCAACGCCTCAACTTCTCAAGGCAGTCCAACCTCGGCGACAGTTCAGATGCCTCCGTTAAGAGATCGTTACCGGGTACGGTACCGTTCCTAAAACCATGGCGTACTCCCCAAAGTTTTGCATGGGGAGCCACCCGTAGAAACATGGGGGCTCCACGATTTCCCGACCTACAGAACGTACCATATATCCTCCTCCCCACCTGTGACGCATCTCACCGGGGCTGAGGGGGCGGATGAGTATCCTGTACCCAGCAGGGAACCGATCGCCTCATCGGTTCGGATCACAAAGCACACTGACACGTTGCCTACCAACTTCCCAGTGCCCGGATCCCGTTACAGACTCTGTCTCCAGCTTCTGTAACACCTCGCCCTTCGTGGGCCCTCCGAAACGAGGATCCAAGCGAACGTGATGGAATACGGCCGAGCCTAGAGACACCCCCTCGCGCGCTCGCCTACTCCCAATCAGAACGCTGCCTACCGGGCGGCATCTCCCGTTCCGAGCGCTTCCGTTCACACGACTCGCCCCTAAGCGTCCCGCGCCACAGACGCTTCCGAATTCTTCTACCTAGAGACATCCTAGCGGTTTTCCCTCCGTGCAGCTTCCTCTGAGCGCTCCACGCATCCAGAACCTCTGAGCTCTCCCCGCTTTGGGTCACACCGTTTGTCATAGCCATAGGCATACCACTTGGAACTCCCTGACCTGGTAACCACACGCCGGTCTGCACCAGCTCGGTACCTCCCCAGTCTACCCAACGCTGCGCCTCGCACCGGCCGAACAAACACACCCCGGAATACACCGCTTTGATACCTTAGGCTCCCGCGCCTCGCGGTACCGTTACGCTCCAGCACCCCTGTCAGCTTCTCGTGCCACACCCGAACAACCGAAGGAACGGTCCTCGCAACACCCGTGCACACGGCATGCCCAGCGAACGCTTCGTGCTTACACGCCCCGTATCCGCACGCCCCACAGCGCGCCCAGCGACCGCAACCTTCTGTCTACTCGATCACCGCGTGTGAACCCACCGACGAAACTGCACACAGCCACCTGACTCGCTCGTCCGGCGCTCATCCGCCATACCGGCACCTACGACAGTCCGCGTGCTCCGTGTTACCACCTCTTCCCTGGATCGAACCACCGGTCGGAGTCGTAACCCCAACGAGCAACCCCTTGAGCACCTCAGGCTGCTCCCCAAGCTAACGTCCGCTAACCAACTCGACAGTCAGAGCGTGTCCTCGTTCGAACCGTTTACGAACCTAACCATAAGGCGACAATTCAAACCTTCCGAACAGGCATAAACCTGAACCCCTTCCGAACGGGTAGAAGCTCGTCCTTCCCCTGCGGCGTGCCCGAAATGCTTCTTTTTTCAAAACAGGCACTGTTGACCGATATAATTTGATTATGTAGTTAAACTTTCTTGAACTACCGTGTATAATCCAAAAATTAATCAACTGACACACGTCGATTTAGTTTTTCAAAATAACTATTTCTACATAACTATATCATAAGAGAATTCCTTCTACTACTTGAGATTCTTAACTAAATAACTAAATCCTCTAAAACTTATATCAAGGGATTCATCCACATACACACTTTAAATTATAAACTTTATCCGAATCTTTTTTACTTAATGATCATGTCTTTTATACAACCCAAACCTCCTACTTTTAAACTAGAGACCACAATCTCCCACGTCC
This sequence comes from Ananas comosus, assembly GCF_001540865.1. Taxonomy (NCBI): domain Eukaryota; kingdom Viridiplantae; phylum Streptophyta; class Magnoliopsida; order Poales; family Bromeliaceae; genus Ananas; species Ananas comosus. Next base: position 13,889,736 of record NC_033627.1, read on the forward strand.
CTCTGCATAGCAGGTAATTGGGGCTAATGCTCCACAAAAAGAAAAAGTTAATCACAACAATTCGCCAGGTTAAACTTCGTTGTGATTGAAGAACAATTTTGAGGGAGTAAAAAACAATTTTGCAATACAGAATTCTCACCTCGAACATTAAACTCAAATCACATATAAAATTGGTCACATTACCATAACGAACAAAACTATCGTTAAATACGTAACTATTTACATACACTCTCCCATCGTTTAGACGGTGTATTTAAACTCGAAAAAACATGACATACGAATAGGATTCGACAAAACATTACAAACGAACAGGACGGTATAAGAAGATACACGTTGATCATCATATTTAGATACTACAAAATTTCACGCACAACACGGTATTTAAACACAACAAAACATTAGAAACAAAAAGGACAGTACAAGAAGATACATATTACATTCTCAACTATCGATAATAATAAGTCCATTCCTATCAATAGTCATCACGGTATATTGAACGAAGTAAGTGAGTTTCTATAACAGAAAGTCCCTTTACGGTATTTTTATTCGATCTTGATTTCATTTTCGATCTTTTCTTTCACTCCACCTTTGATTAAGCAAAGAAAAACGGAGACTAATGATTTCCGGTTAAACGTATTTTTTAGGCGATCAAAACCCGAAAACGTTTTAGCCCGGTGGTAAAAGCAAACGTCTAAGCCAGGCAAAAAAATTTTTCTACTGGTTTGATAGGGAGAAAGTTTTACGTATTTTTCATGTATGTAATTAACAGAACTTTTTATGTCGACTGTTCAATAATAATGTCAATGAAAAAAGAACTTTTTACTTTAAGAGTAATTGTATGTTTATTTTTTGAAGTTTATTATTTTCATTTTTTCTTACTTACTTTATGTGGAATTTAACACGTTGTAGCAAGGTTTAACACATTATAAAAAAAGTTTATCACATTAAACACATTTGTCACGTTACAAACGTGTTAAATATATTACAACATATTAAAAAATATGATTTAATGCTTATTATATCATATGATGCGTGTTTATTATATTGTATAATGTTATATGATATTTTTAGTACATAATATACATATTTGCCACTTATAAAACGTGATAAACATATTTATAATTGTGGTAAACGTATCTACAACATGATAATACTCTCTTACAATGTGGTAAATCTATAATATAACGTGAGAAAGAAAAATTTTTTATTTTACATAACATATAATTTATTTTACAATTTAAAAAATCTTTACTGTTACAATTCGGTATTAATATACATGAAAGAGCTCTCTGCTCTTAAGAGTAAATTAATTCTATTTTATTTTTTATTTTATAGTAATTATGTTACTTTCTCACGTTGTAGGAAAATTTCTCACGTTGTATCAGAGTTTATCACGTTGTAAGAGAAGGTTTATCACGTTATAAATACATTTATCACGTTATATACGTAGCAATTATATGTATAACGTACTAAAAATATGTTTTAATGCTTATAAAACGTGATAAACATATTTATAAATATGGTAAACATATATATAACGTAATAATATTCTCTTACAACGTGGTAAATCTACCATACATAACGTACTAAAAATATGTTTTAATGCTTATTATATTATATAATGCACTTTTATTATGCTTTTATTATATTGTATAATATTATATGATATTTTTAGTACGTAGTATACATATTTGCCACTTATAAAACGTGAGAAACATATTTATAAATGTGGTAAACATATCTACAACGTGATAATACTCTATTATAACGTGGTAAATTTACAATACAACGTGAGAAAGAAAAAATTTTTAAATTCACATAATATATAATTTATTTCACAATTTAAAAAATTTTTACTGTTTGACGATTCAGTATTAATATACATGGAAAGAGCTCTTTGCTCTTAGGAGTAAATAAATTCTATTTTATTTTTTATTTCATAGTAATTATGTTATTTTCTCACGTTATAGGAGAATTTTTCACATCCTATCAGAGTTTATCATGTTGTAAAAGAAAGTTTATCACGTTATAAATACATTTATCACGTTATATACGTAACAATTATGTATATAATATACTAAAAATATGTTTTAATGCTTATTATATTATATAATCCACTTTTATTGTGCTTTTATTATATTGTATAGTGTTTTATGATATTTTTAGTATGTAATATAATATTTGCCACGTATAAAACGTGATAAACATATTTATAAATATGGTAAACATATAAATAACGTGATAATACTCTCTTACAACGTGGTAAATCTACCATCCGGTTAAACGTATTTTTTAGGTGAATAAAACCCCAAAACGTTTTGGCCCGGTGGAAAAAGGAAAAACGTCTAAGCCAGGCGAAAAAGGCGGCGGACTGGTTTTACGGGGAGGATATGTTATCGGAGGGCGCATAAAGAACTGTATGCATATGATGGGACGGCATGCAAGACCGCGCGTAATTTACTGGGCAAGTTAGAGTCAGTAAAGAGCCTTGGGCCTGTTGTAGGCGGGGGCGGTAAGCGGCCGGGGCGACAAAGGACAAGACGAATTCTGAAATGCTTTAAAAGCTTGCGATAACTGTTTATCACGCGCGAGGCGTTGTCCCTATTATCACGTTACACTTCAGATGCTTTACTCTTTACCACGTTGGCTGGAGATATTGTCACGTAGGATCGGAGCAAGGTCACGTTTGTTTGGTATTAGTCAGTTTTAAAATGAAAGAGGTAAAGAATTATATTAGACTTGAATTTTCACGTTTACTTGCCGCAGGGGAGGTTTACGTCTGCTTCGCAGCCGAGGCGGCCTCCCAGCGACGGCCCATCCTGCCAGCCGCTACACGCTGTTTTCTCAGCCGTCCGGTCCTTCGAGACGCCGCCCCGACCTGCCAGCGGCCGCCCAAGCCTCAAGCTCTCCCGGCTGTATTGCCGATTTGCTAACACATTTCAAAAGGATATTTTCTAGTGCGCAGGAAAACGAACAATTTATTCAAGTGTCAATTCGCGCTTATTATCACGTTCCGTCACAATTAATGTCTTTTTATAAAAAGTTTTCTCACGTTTCTTCGAGCATTCTCACGTTATGCCCCTTTATTGTCAGATTAGTTAAAATAGATGCTCACGTTGCTTTGGACATTCTCACGTTATGCCAACATTATGTCACGTTAAGTCTAGTTTACTCAAGTTCTAAGAGGCGATTTCGCACATTGTCATACTATACATCGTGTTTTAAAAGTGTCTAAACCACAATTAAAAATTAAATTAGAATTCCATTATCACGTTTACTTTCCTGTACCACTGCAGCTTATATCGCCACACTTCATCCTCCTCCGAGGTGGCGGAGAAATAACGGCGGCGGCGGCGCCGCGATATGGAGGCGCGCGGTCCCAATTATCACGTTCCGCTTCCGAGATGCCGCCCTCTTTGCCACCTTGTTTGGAAGATTGTACGTTGGCATCGCAGCAAGGTCACGTTCCTCTTACGATCCTCCTCCTCCTCCCAGCTAGCCTCCAATTCTAGGTCGTTGCTCCGCTAGTCTTTCTTGCTAGGTCGTTGCTCCGCAATTCCAACTAAGCGTGATAGACCTTACAAAGTAAACAAAACCCGTTAAACCTCGAGGCGAGATGATACTTTTTCTGTCATGTCTGTCTTTTTATATCTTGATTAAAATATTCCCACATTGATACAGTGTTATTATCACGTTGCATCCCATTTTTTCACCTTGATTTAAGTATTCCCACGTTGATACAGTGTTATTATCACGTTACCTAAGTACCTTGTCGTTTGTGTGCCAGACCGCTTATCGCACTTATATGCGAGGTCGTTTGTGTGCGCGCGTAAATTACGACCATTTTCATGCATCGCATCGCAGATGCAATATCGCAGAGAAGACACTCCTATCCTCTGTGGCCGCCAATATAGCTTCGACGGAGCCTCTTTCATTTTCGCTGATAAAGCTTAAAATGAGCATTTCCGCAACGTGACAATACTGCTTACAATGAGATTATAGAGGGGTCATAACGTGAAAAAAACGTAAAACAATGAATTGCAACGTGATAATAATGTCGTTAACAACGTGATAAAAATATGCTAACTTACTAAATAACTATAAAATTTCACTACAATGTCATTATGCCGAGAAGTCCACTCGTAATCGGTGAAAGACAAGTGCTGCTTTTGATTATAAAGCGCTCGTAATTATCAGCCAATGGATTTACCAATGCGTTGCATCCCATTTCCTCATGGAGCTGAGATAAGGAGTTTACGGACAAGCAAAAGATATTTTCGTGAGAGGTCCGTGAATCCGTTGGCCGCTGCTCCTTTATCGCTACTACCTCCATGTGCTCTGCTCTCCTCTCTGGGCGTCCTCTGCAGCTGCTTCTTCTCCGAGCCAGCATTCACATAGTAGGTCATTCCTCCGCAATTCTAACTAAGTGTGATAGACTTCATTACACGAAATAAACGCTGCTCCATGGTGGGATATGGTCCAAGAATTTAAGAAGGTTTAGAAATAAGAATAGCTATCTAAGATTTAAATAGGACTGATATGACAGAGAAATGCTTGTTACATCACGGTTTTGCAGTTACGCTTTCAGGGATCACGTTTATTTCGAGGCTGTATGGGGAGGCTCGCTCAGGAGATGAGAACCGGTAAAGTAGAAGGCTATCTCCTTGGAGTCTCATACAATACACGAGCACCTAAACGCCGTTCGAAACTACTACTAAGTCATGAAAACATTTTACTTCCGGATTAAAACAAGTGATTATTACAACTACGCTTTCAATGTCAACTACAACACTTGTAGCATAACATACGTTTTGCACATAATATACAACGCAAAAGCAGTTTCTGTTACATATTAAACGAACATATAATTATTTCTCTAGGGAAAGAAATGTAACAATGCGGAATATCATTTATATAGACATATAAGTAATATAAGTACGCGCCGCACAGCGCCTCCTGTATGTGGGGGCCGCACAAGACGTCGCACTGCCTCAAGCGCACACAGCGCCTCCTGTATGCGTGGACCGCAAGACTCGCAACCGCTTCTCGCGCACGCACAGCGCCTCTGTACGTTGGGTCTCCTCAATATTCCAAGAACCTGAGTCCTTGAAACCAATACAGTCCCGCTTCATCCGCGCGTCCGGCTCATCGAAACTACCGCTCCTGGTTCAAAACCACCTCACCGTCACGCTAAACGTCAGGCTACCCTAAACTCAAGACCAAGGCGTTTCCTCAATACACCAGCTCGCTCGCGGTTCCGACTTTTCAATACCCACCTTGTCCAAGCACACACTCCCAAAGCACGCTCCTGCTACCCGAAAGTCTTCGCAACAACTACCTGCTTGAGCTTCCGTCCAGTCACACCGAACTCTCCGGTTCCGCACCCACCGAGACTAGTCTAGACCCTACCAAGACGACTGTTTTCAACCTCGTAGCTGCTCCCGAGCACCAAGTTACCCCCTCCTACAGTCCCAGCTAAACCCTAGTGGATGAAACTCCCGGTTAAACCATCAGTAACTCAACTCTTATACCTCAGCCTCAACTTCTCAAGGCAGTCCAACCTCGGCGCAGTTCAGATGCCCCGTTAAAATTTACCGGGTACGGACCGTTCCAAAACATGGCGTACTCCCCAAGTTTTGCATGGGGAGCCACCCTAGAAACATGGGCTCCACATTGACCTAAGAAGTACATATATCCTCCCCCCACCTTACGCATCTCACCGGGGTGAGGGGCGGATGTATCCTGTACCCAGCAGGGAACCGATCGCCTCATGGTTCGGATCACAAAGCACACTGACACGGCTCCACTTCCAGGGGATGTTACGACTCTGTTCCACTTCTGTAAACTCGCCCTTCGTGGGCCCTCCGAAACAGGATCCAAGCGAACGTGATGGAATACGGCGGTAGAGACACCCCTCGCGCGCTCGCCACCCCAATCAGAACGCTGCCTACCGGGCGGCATCTCCCGTTCCGAGCGCTTCCGTTCACACGACTCGCCCCTAACGTCCGCGCCACAGAGTTCCGAATTCTTCTACCTAGAGACATCCTAGCGGTTTTCCCTCCGTGCAGCTTCCTCTGAGCGCTCCACGCATCCAGAACCTCTGAGCTCTCCCCGCTTTGGGTCACACCGTTTGTCATAGCCATAGGCATACCACTTGGAACTCCCTGACCTGGTAACCACACGCCGGTCTGCACCAGCTCGGTACCTCCCCAGTCTACCCAACGCTGCGCCTCGCACCGGCCGAACAAACACACCCCGGAATACACCGCTTTGATACCTTAGGCTCCCGCGCCTCGCGGTACCGTTACGCTCCAGCACCCCTGTCAGCTTCTCGTGCCACACCCGAACAACCGAAGGAACGGTCCTCGCAATTATGAATAGAAAATAGTGTTTGGTTGGAGTTTGGTGGGGTTAGGTGGGATTAGCTAACCCGGAATAATTTATTTGAGATGGGGTTAGGTGGGGTTAGCTAACCCCACCCATTTTTTGGGGTGCTTGGGGATAAAATGGAGGTTAAGGGGTTATTCCACCCCTTAACCCCCAACCAAACAAGGGCTAAGTGCCTAGATCATTCAAAGAGCATTCATGCTTGGTTGATTTATTTACTATACAACTAAGGCTGCATTTGGTAACGGAACAGTGTTTTAAGGAATACATATTTTTATTCTTGGGAGATCCTGTTATTCTAGGATATAGAGGGACAAAAGAAATTTTGTGTTCGGTAATTTTATTTAAAAAAAATGAAGAATAGTACAAAAGGTGGATTAAAATTTTTAAAAATATAAAGTTTGCCCTTATCTATATCTCTCATATCTAGAATAGTTAATATATGTACAATGCACATAAAAGTAATATGTTTTCTAAAATGCAATATAATTAAAATATTATATATACTACAATTATAATCATATTATTATATTATTATACTTCAATATTATTACATAACATACTTCAATAATGTTATATAAAAATACTTCAAAAATAATATATATAAATAATTAAAGACTATATATTTTAGAACATTTTATATTTAATCAATTCATTACCTTATATGATATATTTTATATTATATCGTATATATAGGATAACATATAAATATAAATTTATAAAAGAAAGATAATACAATATCATAAATATCATAAAATATAAATTTATAAAAGTAATATTATTATTAATCATATTATAAGATATTTTAATATATTATAAAACAATATATATATATATAGAGCAGGGCTGCTGTGCTCTCAGGAGCACGGAGGCCTCTGTGCTCCTGAGCCGTTTTCGATGATGGAATTTCCGAATTGACGATCGGCTCCGTTAGACTTGATCTAGCGTATTTGAAGTTTCAAGAAAATAATTTTTGCGATTTTTTGATATTATTTACCTAGTGATCGAAATGATTCAAAATCAATAATTTTTAATGGTTGATATCTGCCGTTTTCAAGTTTAGCGGTATAGAAGTATTCAAATCAGATAAAATTTTGATACAAAATTCTTTATACTATCTATAACAAGATCAATATTTCTGATCGAAAACTTTAGTGCTATATCACCACTTTTTATAGGATTTTTATTTTCAGCCGTTAAAAATTATTGATTTTGAATCCTTTCGATTGCTAGGCAAATGATATCGAAAAATCGCAAAAATTATTTTCTAGAAACTTCAAATACACTAGATCAAGTCTAACGGAGCCTATCGTCGATTCGAAAATTCTATCATCGAAAACGGCTCAGGAGCACGGAGGCCGTGCTCCTGAGAGCACAGCAGTCTTGCTCTATAGAGTCCGTCTCCTGTACTTTCGAAAGTACGGGAGGCCCCGTGCTTGTAAGTTGTTTTCGATGATAGGACGTTCAATTCGACGATCGGCTCCGTTAGGTATAATCTTCCCTATTGGAACTATCTAGAAACCAAATTTTAGATTTTTTTGACATCATTTACTAAGCGATCAAAATGTCTAAAAAATGACTATTTTAACGGTCGATGTGGCACATTTTTAAGTTCAACGGTGTAAAAGTATCCAAATTACATGAAAATTTAATAGAAAATTCTACTTAACATCAGTAGCAAGATCAATACTTCCGATTTAAAATTTGAATCCTTTATCACTGTTTTTTATGAGATTTTCATTTTCAGCCGTTCATTTTGAGGCTACTCGTTCACTAGACAAACGAAATAAAAAAATTATGAAAATTGGTTTCTAGATAGTTTCAATAGCGTAGATCAAGTTTAACGGAACCGATCGCCGAATCGGATGTCCCATCATCAAAAACAACTTACAAGCACAGGGTCTCCCGTACTTTCGAAAGTATAGGAGCCTAACTCTCTCTCTCTCTCTCTCTCCCTCTATATATATATATATATATATACTTGTACCGTACGAATAGGTAAAGGAATTAATTCTCTACGTGGGCGTGGAGGAATTAATTAAAAAGGAAGGAGAGAAAAGAGACCTCGGCATGCGTTCCTGCTCCTCTTGGGCCAACTTCGAACCTCGTTGCAGCTGCAGCGCAGCGCCTCGGCAAGCTCGCGCGCGCACAATGGCATCGTAGCGCTCCTCCGGCCCGCTCCTTCACAAAAGCAGCAAGAGCTGCGGCACAGCCTTAACCTCAGCGATCAACTCCACCCATTAGAGAGTAAAGAGGTACCTAAAGAAGAGATGAAGTTCGAAGTAAGTTAAGCTCGAATTCACGACTAAGTTTCCTAGAACAGCAGCTGACAATCATAAAGTTGAGCATGCGCTGCATCCTCGTAGCCTAAAGCTGCTCTAAACCAAGCAACCTTGGCCCTGAAGGTCTGCTTAGATATCCTAGGAATGAGCGGGCTAAACCTCTTCCAAACGAGGCAGCTTTAGGGAAAAATGACTCAACGACAAACGGCTCGTCTAAAGTCTCTACGACAAAGTGTCCAAGGTCGCAGGTGCAAAGCATAAGACCGGGCAAGAGACACATCCTCGCAGCCTTAAGTCGCTTTGGACCCGGTAACCTAAGCACTGAAGCTCTGCTTCGAAGTCCTGGGAACAAACGACTTAAATCTATTCCAATCGAACCAGCATAAATTGCGAAGGAAGCGACGGTCCTCAACGAACTCTCCACCCAATGTAGCCAAAAATGAGGATTCAAGTATAAGCAGCCGTACATATTAAAAGCTGGAAAACTATGAGATAAGATCGAGCTTAAGTACTTAATAAAACATCTAACGTTTAGACTTAAACCTCGTACACCATTATTTAATTCATCCAATATGTACAACCTGAACCTTTAACTTAATCCTCTTTTGGACGCTAAACCTGGACAGTGAACAAATTTGACGGACTAAATCGAGATCCTCGGCAATAATTTAACATGACAGCGTCATAGAAGCTCTGCTCATGAGGTCCATCAAATCTAATGTAAATGCGAGCACGACCACGCGGCTCACCTAAAAATGTCCTAGCAAGTCCAACAAGGGCTGACCACCCACGGCAGTCTCAACTGCCACCTGGGCATAGCGGAAAAACCGCAGTCTAACACGGCTCCCGTGTAATGGACAACCACCAATCTGGTCAAACTCAGCCAATGAACTGAAACCGAAAAATCTCGGACAAACTCGAGCTGTCTCTATGCGACGTATGAGCCAACCCATCGCGGGTGCTCACGGTGAGGCCTCAGTCCGAAACACGAAAGCGCAACCACAGCGAGTACGGTCAACCTGAACGAGAGGTGCCTGGTCAATCACACCTATCTCGGGCTATCAGCGTTGCCCCGTCCCTGCCCACATAAGTGTCAGGGCCCCTGCCCATACGAATGTCAGGGCTAACCTAACCCAGTCTAACCTGTAAAAAATGTCAACCAATCACATCTCGTACTATCACATCACAAACTATTGCCATCTGAAATAAGGACGTAAATGATGATAAGAACGAGGGAAGACATCTGAATCACCCACCTGACTACAACAAAACCCGCCGTGGGTGACTCCTGATGAACAAAAATATCATGAGTGCAGGTCAACAATGGGGACAAAACGTCTCGGTGTCCAAAGCCAACGACGCGGAAGGCGCCTAGTCCTAGCTCCGTTCCCGCAGCGCTCAATCTCGGGATGGGCTGACTGTCTCGATCTCCGTGGGATGACGTCCATCAACAAAATGAAGCTCGAATACATGTATCATGAATTGAGCGGTCACGCTCATTGCGACATAAAACCTAAGACTTGATACATATACTTCGAGTCAACCAAATCGAAAACAAATGAGCTCGTCGAGATATGATGACAAACATCATAATATACTAATGTCCATGATAACAGCGAAGCATATATCCCCTTAAAGGAAACATATGCCGCCTAAACAGCCGCACGGGCCCCTTGCATTGTAGGCCCCGCACTGTGTGTGTCATAAATGAGAGAAAGTAAATTAAACAGTAGGATCATAATTCGTTGTTTCCGATATCTTTTATAATAAAAAAAAGGAAAAGATAATTTAACAATCGTATAAAAAAATAATGATTAAATTATTATCTTGATTGTTTTGTATGTATATATAACTTACCGATTAATAGATCAAATACGCTGATGTATAGATAATAATAGTAAACTAGTTCAACCTACTATCAACCAAACTATGAAAAACTCAATAATAAAATATACTAACTAATAGAAAAAAATACTTGTATACATCTTGTTAATATGTTCAATTACGTATAATCTTATATAAGGAATTATATCAGGTCTATAGGACTAACAAGAGTTATATAATAATGTATATTAGTTGTATATAAATTTATATAAATTTTATTATAAAATAAGTTCATATAAGGCGCATAGCATAGGATCTTCAAAATCCTTAACGGCATAGCGGCATAGGCATAGCACAGCATAGGCATAGGGGCATAGGCATAGACACGTTGTATCAAACATCCATTCAGTTTTTTTAATATTAAATTAGCTTCTAGGTAGCCGTGCGTTCGCATTGTACACAGTCATGCCTTCGCACAGCCACGGCATGGCACGGTCCGTCTGTCGCCGGGAGCACGGTGCCGTGAAATTTGGAATTGAAATGTATGTTTTTTTGAATGTTCATACAATTAACTTCTCATATCATTTAATATATAATGTTTATAGATTAATAAAGTAATTTAGAAAATTTTATTATAATATTCTCGAATAACCTTGGGTTTTTTGATTTTATTCAAGCACGGTTTCGCACACGGTCATTCTCTAGTACACATAGGTAGTCGTGCGTTCGCATGGTGCAGAACCGTGCCTTCACACGGCCACGGCATGGTACGATCCGTCTGTCGCGGTACGGGGGCACGCAGCCGTGACTTCGTTCCAAATTACACGGTACCGTGTTCTCGCACGACGACAGACGAACTGTGCCATGCCGTGGTTATGCGAAGGCACGGCTGTGTACCATGCGAACGCACGGCTACCTATGAGTACTGGAGAATGACCGTACGAAACCGTGCCTGTATAAAGTCAAAAAAAATAAGATTATTTGAGAATATTACAATAAAACTTTATAAATTAGTTTATTAATACTTATAAATGTTATATATCGAATGATATGAGTAGTTAATTATATATACATTCAAAAAAACATACATTTTATGTTGATATGGACTACGTCTTATTTTTAAAAATGTTCAACCTTAAAAATTTTACGTTTCTGTGGAAAGAAAGAAAGAAAACTGGTATAATGTCAGAAAGAAAAAATTTAAAGGTTTTTTATTAAAATTTTTAATAAACTTTTTCAATAAAATTTTTCATAAACTTTAAAAAAGTAAATAGAAAAGTTTTTTAATAATCTAGATAGTTTTTTTAATTCGTTATGTAATATACTGTTTGTTTAATTTATTTATATGCATAGTTAACTAAATTAAATCGAAAATTAAAATAGTCATAAAAGTTAGAAGATTGCGTTTTTATTTTATAATATAAACTACACGGAGTTTTAAACAAATAACTCAAGCTAAAACAATGGGATTAAGTGGTTTTCAAAGCATCACGCTGTTTAAAATTATTTGATTAAACACTTCTTTTTTACTTACAAATACCACCTACTCCTCCTGAGCCCGGATATCTTATACATTTAAATTTTAAACGTACATATAACTATTTATTTTTCTAATTTAATATTAAAAAAAATGAATGGATTGTTCATCTAGAAATTAAACATTACAGAAACTCCTACACCCTATGGGCCTACAAAGAACCATGGGGTTTCTTGTTTTTTTTTCTTTTTTTTTCTTTTTTCTTTTTTTTTTCTTTTTTTCTTTTTTTTTTTTTTTTTTTTTTTTTTTTTTTTTTTTTTTTTTTTTTTTTTTTTTTTTTTGTGTCACAGCGCTGTGTCTCCCCCCAGGCTCTAGAGGGACATGGCACGGGGGAAGAACCCCGGTGCTATGCACAGCGGAGCACAGCATGCCGTGTCCCGCTGTGAAATTAGGAACTAGAATTTATACAGTTTATACATAAAAATTTCTAATTATCAGGAGTTCGTATGACACCGTCTTTGTTCATCATCAAAATAATTTTAATCGTCAGGTTCCAGTATTAAACATCGATATAGTTGTATTTCTTATAATTTTGTTTGTTCCGGTTTTGTATGGAGACGAAGTCCCTCACATGACTCTGGTGCTAGTAAAGAAAGTAGGTTATCGGGTGGGGGGTAGTATAAAGCTCGAAGGAGAGCCTGATTTTGTTCAGAACGGTTGTCGAAAGCTAGTCCTTCTCATCCAGCACTAAGGTATAAGAACTTTTGTCTTCTTTTCTTTTTAATTTCCAAAACACGTAATTTCTCATCCTTTTTTTATTTTTCTTTATTAATCACCAATAATAAGATGTTTAGTACGGTAAAAAGTCTATTTACATCACATGCGTTGTACTTTAGAACCGTTGTACTTTACAAATTAAGTGATGTTAACTTAAACCAACAATTGGAACGTTATCATTTTTTAACCACGATATAAAGATTTTAGGCTTCGCACGGAAAGAAACATTGTCGTTTATATTAGTTTTATATTTTTGTATGTTACAATTCTACTTTGTTCTTTACGATCAATCTTCGTTTTGTTGTACAATCCGTAGGTTTTATGCAACGTAAAATATGAACTAATTGTCAACATTTTTCTTAAAAAAATAATTATCGGAATCTTTTATGATATTAATATTTTTATCAGGAGATTTTTTCAATAAATGTTTTGATCCAGATATGCCACTTACTTAATGGCGAAAAATTTACACCATTTAGTAAGTGGCGAAAGAAGTTTCCTAATTTTGATAAAAATCATAAATTATGATATGTAGAAAACTTCAAACCTACATCTTTTATATATTTAATCCTATTTTCGCCACTTACTAAGTATCGCTTACTAAGTGGCGAAAATTTTTTCCCATTTACTAAGTGGCGAAAATAGCCGGATAAAAATATTTATTTTTAAAACTTACGGAAAAAAAATAAATTTTCTAAAACATCCGAATCAGTGGGTTTTTGAGACAACATTTTTTGTAAATTCTTCTTTTCCGTGTAAAGAAACTTCTGGTTTTCGAAAAAAACAAAAGTTAACGGTTTAAATAACTGAGGTGTCTTAAGGTTTACTCGTATTCTTCAATGTTGAGTTCTCCTTAAATTGTACGTGGTGTTCCTACCAGCCTATTTGGTTAACCTAACGTAAAATACTGTCTTCCTGGAATATTTACAAGGTACATAACATACACCTGATTCTTTAAATGCTACGGGTTTACATGTCCTAATATTGTGGTGTCATGCGCAGAGTTTAGTCCTATCACGACCTAGTCACGTAGAACTATTTTAGTTCATAATCGGACTTGAAGTAGGTGTTCGTTAAAATCTACCCGGTAGTTTTGTAAACTGAAAATCTGTTGACTTTAAACCCCAAGTCTACCGAGTGATTTATAGTGACATATATGTACGTCCGAACCGGGTTTTTTAGCTTCCCTGAAATCAGCATAACATTAACTTTATAAGTGGTACGAGTAAAACAGAAAACTAACGAATCAGATAAGATATTGGACACTTGGTTCCTAACTACGAGCTGACCATGACCGATCCGGCCATTCGGTAACCGTGTCGTGCACGGTGTCGTGAAATGTACAACTTTGAACCGTGTCAGTCGGTATCCGGGACATACCCCGGGGACAATACATGTCCGTGTACTTGTGCCAGTTGTATCCGTATAACTGTGTCAACCGTCTACGGGGGGTACGACTGGTCGTTCCGTTAGGAACGGTCAAAGATATTGGTTTATTACGTTTTGTAGACACAAAAGCTATAGAGATTGTGTGTATGATATCTGTTTGTTGATTTTATAAGATTGAAAAGAAATACTTAGGAGAAAACTTTTATGGTAGGAGAAGTTTGTAGACTTGAATGGAGGTCGTTTAGTAGTCGGACCAGTCGTTACAGTAATTCTAAACGAGGACCTTCAACTTGAAATTCCGGCAAGAGTGAAAATTTATGCGGAGGTGGACGTCGATGAGAGGCATCATTAAGTACAGACGAAAGAAAAACTCCTCAAACCGTATCTTCTGGTTAGTGGACTTGGACGAGGTTTAGATAATTTATCAGTGGTTTCAGGTTATATTACAACATAGCTTTAAAAGGTAGTGTAAATTGTTTATATTAAACGCATCAAATTATAGAATTCTCATTCTGAATGCACACCTCCCGTGAAGAAACACTCTACTAGATTTTGACAAACGAACTAGTGGAGATCTTACCTGAACGCGACCGTATTATTCCTTACGTTCCACTTGTTGTCTATTATATCATAAGTTCGTTTGATACGTACATATACAATGTTACTCCAGAAACCTAAATTAAATTTGAACGGACATTTAGTTCAAATCGTTCTCATCTATATGATCAAAATTGTAACTAGTACTGTTACGATTCCTCTAGACGGTAGTTCGGTACCTGAGTAAAGGAACTTTGATAAAGCGGTTTTTTAGGTTTCAATAGAAAGCACTTTTCTACGTTGTATACCGAGTTCTGATCCGTCACCCAGATGAGTCGTAGTGGCATTAGCTGTCACTCTGATTATAAAGATGAGAGTGATATGAATTAAATACCCACTGGTTTAACGTTAATGTAATTAGGTTTACGAAGGATATTCCTTTAAAGATAGAATGTGCTATTCGTACTATTGTTCACAATGTAATCCCTAATGACTTATTCTATTTAGTACATAACCACGTTATCCACAACGGTCATTCACATTACTGCGGATTGGATTCAGTGGACGAATTGAGTCGAAAAGTTAGAACGGACTTTAACTGTTTTGGTTAGACATAACTAAACCAAAAATAGTCCTTTACTATTCTTTTTGTCACGGTTTTCTCAAAAAGGACTACCGTAGAAAAGAAGGAAAAGACAATCAAATCGTGTGAAGAGTCTACTGGTTTTGCACTACACGTGGGGTTTTCTGAAAAAAACGGTACCTTGCGAAAGGTAATATGAAAGAGTGAAATTTCGATCCATTGGTTACATTCATTTATCCTCTATTCTCAATTCTAATCCTCCCGGTTCAAGGATATTCACTTTAGACTGTATAAAGTTTCGGGAGAGTACGCGTTAAAGGGTAATAGGTTGGAGATAGTTTACAGATGATTTGTATTACAATCACCTCTTTAGTAGAAGTGAGCTAAGTTTAGAAGGATAAGCTCCCTAAGAAAGTGGGAGTGACGTTAAGTACAGTAAGTAAAAAGAACTAAAATTCAATAGTTCGAAGTTATATTGTATAACATCTCTAGATTCTATATTAATACGTTTCGTTCTTTCTCGATTCTAAATACAAAAGAAAGTAATAATTAAGACGTTGTTAAATAAATGAAGCTTTCATGTTGTCGAATACATATCCACCATCTAGTAATCTATAACTTTAAATAAGAAGGTTTCAAGTTGTGGATAGGAGATTTTCAAAGAACGTGGCGAAGACAAAAGAGAAACAGTTAGAATATAAGGTACACTAACTTACACAACCGTCTGTTTGAACACATTGGGGGAAAAAGAACAATAACAGTCAATCGAAGGTTACGCGGGGATGATCTACGTATTTCCGTAAAAGAATCTTCTTTATTCCTTCGTGTTCAATGTTGATTCAAAAATAAAACGTCACGGTTCGTATTGATTATCCACATATATAGCGTTTGTTAAGTAGCGGCGATCGGATAAGATAACATATCATTAATTAAGTAATTGAGTTAGTAACTCGAACTTCGTTTGTGTTCTTCAAATAGTATTTCTCTTCTTTTTTCTTTTATTTTATGCCTTACTTTAATATATACTTAGGTAGGTTTATAAATAGCTCGTGGACGAGCAGTACTAGGAATAGTCGTTAGACCTAGTACATCAGCTCTCGGTAGTACTTGGGTCTGAGGTAGAGTAGGTGGGAGAAGGGCTATTGGGGGACACGATGATAGAGGTGGCGGTAGCCGAGACTACGGAGCAGGTAGAGGTACAGGAGGTTGATGTTGTGGCTGGTGGTATGGTAGTAGTAAAGAGTTTTTTTTTCCGTCTAACTTATATATAGGGATGTTTCAAAGCTTTAGTACCTATACAACAATGTCTCAAAATTAAAACAATAACGATTAGTTGTTGGTGATTAATGTATCCCGGTAATACGGGAATTTTTTTAATAAAATTAAACAATTCGTACGTCTTAAATCCTAAGTGTATTGTATTACGTTCTTTTGTCTTGGCTCTGTAATCTTTATATTTCATTGTCATGTTTATAATGTTTTTACAGTTAGGTTTTCATTTCAAAATTATCTTTTTTCATTAAAATTGGTCAGTTGTTTATCTTTCCGTAATTTTTTTTAATAAGATAGTAATTTTTTTTTAACAACTCCTTATATGGACGCTAAAGTGATGAAATGTATCTATATCTCTATTAAGAGGTGTTTTTTTTTTCCATTTTTGTTGTGTGGTTTATCAGTAAATTTTCTTATCCTCTTTCCATGTTTTTAAAGATATATCCAGGAAGTGAAACTTCTGTTAATCTTTTTAGATTGAAAAATATAAAAGTATATTAAGGAATTTAAAATTTTAAAATGGGAGTTTAATTCAAGAAAGTTTTCGATAAGACGATCTCCCAAAAAAAAAAAAAAGAGATTTGATATAGAAATTGGACAGTTTCCTATTTTAGTTTTATTTCTCTGCACGTATACTACATACTTCCTTACTTGTACGTTTTCTTTTTTTTGCAATTCCAGAACATGTCTACAGCTGCATTCAATACTATTGAATACGTTATACTCCTAAAAGAATGTACTAACGTTCGATCATCGAACTAAAATCGAGGAAATACAACATATATTTATAATTTTCACAACAAGAAACCATCGAATTTGAAAGCTTATATTTACCATCAAAGTGTATTAAATTGTATCATAGTCTCGTCCTTAAAGATTTAAGCTCAGGGCGAT
This sequence comes from Ananas comosus, assembly GCF_001540865.1. NCBI lineage: Eukaryota > Viridiplantae > Streptophyta > Magnoliopsida > Poales > Bromeliaceae > Ananas > Ananas comosus. Next base: position 13,907,158 of record NC_033627.1, read on the forward strand.
TCGGAAAGCAGGGTAATTGAGGGAGGATAAATTAAGTTCGTGTTCAAAACTCGGTTAGTTTTTCAGAGTACCGGTTTGTACCATCCCTCTTTCCTAACAAAATGTAATAAATTGTGAACTGTAAGCACAGTGAATGCTCTATTAGATAGAATAAGAATTTTTTTTTTTAAACTCGTTTAGCTTCTTAATATAGTTTGTTTTAGAAAACTCATTTAGTTTCAAGATATGGTCTGTTCTACAGGTACGTAGTTCTGTCGCGGATTTCCATTTTTACGGCTGTCATACTTTAGGATATTTTCTTCCATTTTTACTTATCTTGAATGGGTTTTGATACTGAGTGAAATATACTGATTGGAAATTTTGAAGACTAAAGCGATGGGCTGGAGAATATTAAGTAGAGTATACCCGGTAACTACTGATAAACTTGAAGTTTAAAACTTACTCAACAAGCTGAAATGCTCGAACTAACGTATAAAGTACATTAAGTATACTGATATTTATTGACTACTACTCGGAATTAAAAAAACAGCTTTCTTAGTATTTGCTGAATTAGTTCGACCCATGTTTTTAGTCAGATATTTCCAATTTCTAAACTCATTAGCTTAGTTTTGCCGGGTATTTTCTCTTTAAGAGATTTTTGAGTATTGGATGATTTTCGCTTTAAAGCCTTTGATACGTACCTCGTACTTTAACCCACCCGAGTCCTCCCTCTTCGTATGGTCAAACTCGTAGAGGACTTCGTCCCTCTGCTGGACGAGCGGGGGGAACTCTTCCCGGAGCACGGCACTGCCTAGGGTTCGCAGCGGGAAGCGAAGTCCTAGACGACAACCTCCTCCCTTCCCGCCTCCTACTGCCAGAGGGACGCCCGACATCTTCGCAGCCCTTCGCGTTCTCGCAGCAGCCTCCCTCCGCTACAATCTCCTTCCTGCTCTTGCTCTCCTCTCGAACTCGTCGCTCGTACTACTGCTGCTGCTACTACTACCACACCCAAAAACCTCTCTCTCCCGTCCCCCCTCTGACTCCTCTCTCCTCCTCTTCTCTCGACGGCCGTAAACAAAGGAGAGAAACGGAAGAGGCCAGACGGCGCCTCACGGCGGACGGACGACGATCCCTACCTCACACCCCTAAACGAACCCTCCTTCTCGTTGTTCTCACTATAAAAAACTATGTATTTCACGTTTAATAGGTTTGGAAAGTAGATGACAAAGTTGATCATTCAAGGGTCGGAAAAAGGAAAAAGAAAAAAAAAAAAACAACGTTATACTAAGCATTGAAAAATACAATTTAAAATTCAAAGTTTAAAATTTAAATTTGTAAGTTATAAAATTTATAATTTGATGTTTAACTTAAATTTTTTTAGTTTATGATTTGAAATTTATAACTTTAAAATGAAAAGTTACATTTTTAATTTTAAAATTCAAACCTGTAAAATATCATCTACGTTAAAACGTTTTCTATTTAGGTTTAGTAGTATGTAGACGTTTCATTGTTTTGATTTTTAAGTATTTTTTGATTATCATTCTTGATTTATAGTTATCAACGTATTGTTGTTATACTATATATATGGCCTTTATGAACTAAGTCACCATAGAACATTATACCTTGGTCGTTTGATTGGATGTATTTCTTCAGGATTAAACGTAGTATTTTAACCTTATCTTATTATTATTCTTAACGAAGTCTATCAACATGTATTAAACCTATTCAGTCTCTATAGATGAATGTCTGAGTGGTGAACGTAAGTATTTTCAAACTGCAAACCGTTCGTACTGTCCCCTTAGTGCTTATGCCGGACGTATATTTTGTTGATTTTATATAATTTTATATAGATTTAGTTTCATATATATAAAACATAATTCAATGGTTGTTCCAAACGTTAAAGATCGTATTTTACTCGTTTTTATTAATTTGTTTGTTTCTTTTTTAACTTATAAATAAACACCTATAATCGGATGTGGATTCTCAATTCGTCTAATTAACCAATAGTATTCAATCTTAATTTTTCTACCGAGTCCACCGTTTACCGATTATACGATGTTTTCAAGCGTTGTGTAAAGATGTCTGTTTTCTTAGTCAGTAAACCATGTAGGTTTCTTATTATAACTACATGTACATGTCTAAGTAGAAGAGAGGATTTAATTTATCTTTTCTTCTTAATATTAACGCATATATTATCATGTTTAAAGACATATGCTTTTTATAATAGACATGTAATATATATTCACATTTGGAATATAATGGAAGTGTAGATTTTAATGTAAATATAGATTATTATTATCAGATTTAATAAAGTATAAATAAATATATAAAATATAAAATATTTTTATTTATCGTTTAATACATTATTTAATAATATATTATTATATAATAGATATATTTTCGTNATTTTATCCATGGAGGAGAGGGTACATATGATCAACAAATTAAATGGCTCTTGTTGGGTATGTTGTGTGGATAAGATTTTGATCATCTCCTTGGTGTGAGCCACATATAATAATTGGACATCATTATGTTGAACATGATAACTAGGAAAAACCTAAGCTAGAGAGAGAGAGAGAGAGAGAGAGAGAGAGAGAGAGAGAGAGAGAGAGAGAGAGAGCGAGAGAGCGAGAGTGAGAGAAACGTTTTTGGAAAAAAAAATGGTTATTTCATATAATGTCACAAATGTCTAAATTCAAGTCAAGCTTATATCTTTGGACTATCGTAAGTCCTGCATCCAAAAGATGAATGATAACATGCAATACATTAAACAATATTCTTATATGGCTTAAACTTGTATTTAGAACAATATGTTTTTACATAGTTTAAACTTTTCGAAGATAAACTTTAATTTTACAAGTACTCCCAAAAGTTTATTTAGTATATTAAGTATATTTTAGACTAAACCTTAATTTACTCTATTGTGATTTAGTGCATTTTTATTTAGTCATCATATGGTTCAAAAATTGCAGTTAACTATCATATAGTTTAGCGTGTTTTTATTTTACGGACTTGTGGTTCAAAAAATTATATGTAACTATTCTCTGGTTCACTTATATTTTATCTATAGATAAGATACCGTTCTATAGTTTTCAAAAAAGTTTACTTTGCAATATACCCTTTTGATGACTGTTCTTTTGGTAAACTGAAAAACTAAAGAGTAAATAAATATAACTTTTTGAGTTATAAAATCACAGATTGAAAATTAAAGTTTATTTTAAATTTAAAGGTTCGAAATCTTTATTTACCTTTCAAAGGAAAAGGATTAGTAAATTCGTGACATAAATTAATGATGGACTGATTCGGATTAGATGGATACGTTAATTTGTAGAATAGAAGAAACAATGCATGTGCAAACATTTTACTCCTTAGACTCATTCAAGGGGAGTGAAATCGATCCACATGATGATGCATTAATTACAGTCACAAAAATCTCAAACGCATCTTTTGACCCCAAATTAGTGATCGAACATGTTCACATGCATGGTTTTGAATTAATTTATCCTCTCACAAGTATTAATTTGTATTGACGTTTGAAACCGACTCCTTATCTAATCGTTTATAAAATTCGTGACCAAATCTAAATTCAAACATTAATTAGAAAGAAATATTAACCGGTAAACAAAGTCATTGACTACATATACATGCTTATGGTTGTGACATTTGTTTTGAAAATTATGACAACTTACACTAGTAAAATCATTTCAATATTTAGTTAATTTTATTTTTCCATGTTCATTATGGATGCAAGGAGTAAATAAAGAAAAACAAGTAATTAAAGAGATATTGGCTTTGTTACAACAAATTTTCGATTGTTTGCTACACAACCGATCTTTTGAATAATATAGTGTTAGAGCTAGTTATAAGTCCTTCGTATTCCAAGTGGTCCTGAGTTTGATTCTTATATCTCCGTTATTTATATTATCTTTCAGTTAGTCTACGTGGCACGATTTATCTGATATTTATCATATACAACAGAATTAGATTATAGGGACACATATTTGAGACATTTTTGTGTAAGTGTCCCATTTATGCCAAAACTTTTAAAAATATCTAGTAATGCCTAAATATAAAGCTCAATCCAACTAAAAATGAAAGATTACTCTACTCATTCAGCCCTATTACAAACAAAAAAGAAAAAAAAAAGAAAAATCGATTACCATCTTCCCATTTTTCCTCACTCAATCTACTGAAATGATGACGAAAAGCCCTTTCCTCTCCTCCTCCTTTGCCACCGCAGCAAACGAGGTAGAGTTTCAGCAGTTGCTAAATGCTTAAATAAGTGTTGGTAAATTAGCGGCACTCCTTTTAGGTTATATCGACACTCTTTAACTGTCACTATATACCTAGCGATCCCACATATAACAATATTTTTTAAAAGTGTCGGTAATTTAGCCAGTAGCACTTTTTCTGACCTATACTGATATTTAAGTCATTTATGACTAGATTAATTTTTTGTATAACGACCCAATCTTTCAGCTTCCAAATAGACGGTGGAATATCAATATTATATACATGATCATAGGGGGGTACAAAATAATGCTACTTAATTATATTGTATTACATTGCTAAAGCAACTTAAACCTTCTTAAGTATACGAGGGAATAAGGAAACTAACAATGCAACTTGGGCTAAAGGAACACTCAAAGCATGGCCCTCTAATAGACCCTAGGAGCCAACTACCACTTCAATTAAAAACTCTTAGAAGTACACACTTTCTACAAGTCCTACATCCCTCTTAATGCAATTAAGTACAAGCCATTCTTGTGCAAAAGGGAATAGGTTTCTTGAAGAAAATTTAAACCAATCACTCAAAACTCCTTGTGTAGTTTAGTTACTCAACCTTGCATTAATTATTATTTAGTGAAAAGCGTCAATCTAGGTTATAAGGACCTGTTTGGCTGCATTAATAGCTTGCGGGAGTAATAATACTTTTGCATTAAAACTTTTCCTAATAATACTTTGTTGGTATATAGAAGCAGTAGTTTTAATTTGAAATTTTTGATTTTACATTCACATACTCGTTTTACCTTCTCGTTAGAATAAGAACTCTTAGTTCGTTGTTTATCATATTTTTTACTATTGTTCTATAGAGTAAAGAAGCTGTTTTAAAAGTTAGTGGTTTTATACAAAAAAAATCACTAATTTCACTTGCTTCTGAGTTTTGGGCCCAAAGAGATGGGCTACCATCGAATAGTGCATAATAAATTGCGCTTGATCTCATCGATTTTGGACCTTTGAGATTAGGAATTGATCGAAAAAAATGTGGCCCCTTGGATTAGAAACTTAGAACCATTTAAGGCCTATATGGTTATATCCGAATCCGAGCTCATAAACCCAGACCTATTCATAAAACGGGCCCGAGAAAAAAATGGAGCCCATCTATGGCCAATGGGCTGAGCCTGTTTTCGATCTTTGAGTTTATCTGGCCTAGATAGGCCCGGCCCATTAAGGGCCTAATAAAAGTTCTCATGTGATAATTAATTAATAATCTCACTCCGTAGAGAAGTTGCCACGTCAAATTCGCCGTTGACTAGATCCGAGAGAAGAAAAAAAATGATAAAAAAAAAATAACTATGAGATGCAAGGAGGGTTTGACTCAAATGAACGTCGCACTAATAAATACAAGTACAAGATCAATCTTGAACTGCATTTGGACCTGTCGGTTTTGGGACAGTGTTACGTGTTTGAACACAAACCTCCTTAGAATTGTACACATGTACCTAAATCTTGTTTAACTTAGTTTTTTTAAAAAAATTTACAATGTGTATATATATATATATATATATGTATGTATTTGAATCAAAATTTGAATTCCAACCTTTTTCTTTGGGGAAGAAAAGTGATACATCTAAATTCGCAAAATTGTACTGATCGAGATACGCACTTCCATATTTTCTGAAACGGCCCATTTAAATCTGGATCATCGAATCAGTAAAATATCTATTTGACCTACTATTATATTTATGGGATAATTGCCTATAGACCTCTCATACGTTTGAAAATATCTGATTTACTCCTACTTCTTTTTTTTCTTTCTAAAATATCCCTCATATGTTCCACCGTTATTATAAAATACCTCCGCAATTATCTCCTGTTAAGTTAACTTAGGTTAAACATGAGTTAAATATCTACTACAATTAAAAAAAATTAAAATGACAATTTTACCCTTAACTTAAGAGCAAATAAGAAATATTGGTGACAGTAAAAGAGTATATCGAAAAAGACCAAAATTCAAAATACTTTTTGTGCCCCTGACTTTAAGAGCAAATAAGAAAGTCAGTGATGGTGGAAGGATATATTTAAAAGGGCAAAATAATAATTTTAGAAAGATAACAGAGTTCATTAACAGATTTTAACTCTAGGAATATATTAGAAATAGATTGGAACGTAGAAAGTGTATTTTCAATATTAACCTTTTAAGAGGGGTAAATCGAAAAGTCGGAAACTTTTCAGGAGTATATAAGCAATTGCCCCTATATTTATATTAAGAATGAAAGTTTAATGATTAAGTTTGTCCAAATTTCCTGCCCAAATTCACTTCAAATACCCAAATAAATGAGGCCTTTTTCTGAATATTGGGGAGTTATTATTTATTTTGGGAAATAGTTCAATTCATAGTACATTCATATATATATAGAGAAGGGTGAAGAGTGAAGATCCTTTTTGAACATTGTACACAAGATATTTGGCCTCATTAAAGACAAAGGCATGGTGTCATTTACTTAATCCACTAACAAAAAACTTTTATATTTTAACAATTGCTGTTTACAAAAGCTACATAAATTGAGGAACCCCATGTGGCCATCAAAGCTTTATTATATATAAGCTCCTAACTACTAAGATACCATATCTCCTCAACAAAATCGCTTGTCGAGAAGCTATTTGAAAAAGCCCTTCTTTTTCACAAATAGGATAGTATTCACCTCATCAGTGATCATGTAAGGACTAAGCTGGCAATTTGTTGAGCATTACGACCTAATCCGTGGACCACAATGGCTATTTTTGTGTTGTTTGTTTCCTCTTTAAGTTTCTTTCACTATACTTAATTAGTGTTAATTAGTTGTAGTACCTAACCAATTGTTCTTTTCCACCTCATCCATTATGCTTTTTCTTGTAATAATTGAACACATTATGATAAGTGAACTGGTTAGTAAAATTATTAATTGTTTGTTAAAGACATCTAAAAAGTTAGCCCAATGCAATTGTTCTAGTTGATTTGTATGAATATATGGGTGAATCAAGTTCTTGGTAAGAGCAACTACAAAAGAAATTAGAGAGATAATAAACTTTGAATTTTTCTCTCAAAAAAATTTCAATTCTATTTGATAGAATATATCCACCTACATATATATGTTTGATTCTCCTCCATTTGAATTTTAATTTGAGTTGTTAATGGACTAGTCATGCTCATTGAAGTACAAAACAAATATTATTGAGACATAAGAATCATTATTATAAGCAGATCCTCCAGCTAATAAACGAGAGTACATTATTATTATTATTATTTCAAGATCATTAATTTCTCTTAAGTACGTAGACTATTTGTCTCGACCAACTTGTAAATTAAAATTTTCGGCATGCTAATAGTTTATAATCTAGTCGAGTTGACCGAACTTCATATTATCTTTGATGCATTGATGTTTTTCTTTTAATCCATGTTTTTCTTATCTTGAAGCACTCGTAAATAGAATCATAGGTTTAGTTTTCTAATATTGTTGTGTTAGGTTTTTTGTTCCTCACAAATTACGCTTAATTAAGCCTTTTACTAAACTTCCTTGCGATGATCTATTTGTTTTTCATTTATGCTCCATAACATGGAACAAAGTGGTTCTGTCATTTGTTTACCCACAAATTAAAAGATAATCCAAAAAAAGAAGAAAATTTGATCACCGACGTAACGATTATGGTAATTAATCCGACCGATTTGGATGGGGTGTATGGATGTATTCTACTATAACATATGGTTTATTGAGGAACATGGCACAGCTCACTTGTGTCATTAATCAGTCTTGTGTCATTAATCAGTCTCATATGATAATGCCTAGATCATGAATATTTATTTATAGTATATACCAAAAGTCAAGTAAGATTACATATCTTAATGAGTAAACTCTACTTAATTAGTTTATTTGCTTTGGATCCTACATGCTTATTAACCCAAACCTTAATTACTGCACTGCATGTCCACCTCAGCATATAAGAATATTGATTTATATTTTCCGCATTCTAAATTGAGTTACCAAAAGAACATAGACCAACAAGAAAGAAGAAACATAGCAAAAGGCAAAAATAAGATCAACATGTTTTCAGTTAGGAGGCCCTAGCTGCTTCCATATTGTACGCCTAATTCATATTACTTAATAAATGAAGCAGGTAGCTTGCTACCTAATTCTCAAAAAAAAAAAAAGAAAAAGATCAACATGTTTTGATTAGGTCATGTGTTACCCTACTACATATATGCATTAAATGTATTATTCTCAGTTTCAATATTGTGTTTTAGCACAACCTATGTTTTGATTAGGAAAAAATACAAATGGCTTTCTCTCCTTCACACCTCAATCATGATACTGAATCTTTAGAGCCCGTTTGGATTGAGTACAAGATGGTGTATAAGGGCCTTATACACCATCTTGTACCCAAACACAATTCCAGCTAGATGGGGACCTATAATTCCCACCTTAATTAGTAGGTTATTCATGGTTATTCATGGAATGAATAACCCACTAAGATGGGAACCATAGTTCCCACCCCGGGTGGGAACAAGCTTGCGAACAAACTTGTTCCCACCCAATGGGTAGAGAGAGAGAGAGAGAGAGAGAGAGAGAAATATATGTTTTAAATTAAATTTTAAAATTTTAAATTTTAAAATTTAAAATTTGCAATTTTAAAATTAAAATTTATAATTCCAAATTTTAAAGTTTAAATTTTAAATTTGATATTTTAAATTTTTAAATTTTTAAATTTTAAATTTTATATTTTATATTTTTTAAATTTAAATTTGGTCTTAAATTTAAAATTTAAATTTTTTAAATTAAAGATTTGAAAATTTAAATTTGGATTTTTAATTTTAAATTTTAAAATTTAAACGTTAGACATTTAAATTTAAAATTATAAATGCAAAATTTAAAAATTTAAAATTTAAATATAATGAGATGAGTAATATTATTATTTTCAATTTATAACTACCCACTATTCCTTTTATTCCATCTTATTTATCCAAACGCTATTTTTCTTATTTCCGAAAACAACCAAATTTTCATCAAAATACAAAAATTAGTTTAGTTCTCGCTTATACCTAAACTTGTACCTATCCCTGGTATAAGCTAGTTCTTACTTATATCCGAAACAAACGAAGCCTTATTGTTCTAGTTTATTTTGTTATCAATTACCATAAGATCTTGTTCAATTTTTGCTCAAATACATGCATGAGAGGAGAGGTAATGAGATGCTAAATATATAATGGAGAAGAGAACATAGATTAGAAACTTTTAGTAAATTCAAATTGATAAGACTTGATTGGCCTTTTGATGAGCTTTATTACAACACATGGTAACTACGCCGTGGAAATTATTCATAACATATATATATGGAGTTTCTCTTGATTACTAACTTGTAATATTTTCATAGTAGTAGAGTTCTTAATTAACTATAGTTTACTAACTCTAAATGAATTGCTAACTCTAATGATAAGTTACTTATTCAAAGAGTTTCTTGGATTAAGAAACTACAACAACTTCCAACGAGATTAGCTTGTTCAACTGAATTTATTTATCACAACGACAACGATGGTTCGATGGATTCTATACTAACTTGGCAAATTATTTAATTGGCTATGCATGTGCATAGCCTCTTCTTTTTTTTTTAGCTTTAATTACTACATAGGTGAGTTGTTTCACAATATATAATAGCCACATTTTTAGCAACAAATTATGACATGACATGGATATTATACTTCCATTCCTAATTCACGGGTTTGTGTCGATTTGTTCATGAACAATTTACGTCTTAACGAGATTCCCCTCAACATATCCGAGTTAGTCAACTCTTTTACCAAAAGTTTGCACCACCTTTCTTTAGTTCAACTTGTTATATTAAAATCAATCACTACTAACTAACGTTACAATCTCCTGAACAAAAATAATAATTAAAAATAGCACTGAGCCTTGATATTGGGCTCTATATAACTGCTACGAAGCTTTGTGTACACTTCAATCGCAAAAGCATTTTACTTACATCTCCTCAAAGCTTCCTAATATGGCCTCAAAGGCTCTCTTAGCATTGTTTCTTCCTCTTGCCCTAGTTTTTCTCTCTTGTTTAGCTGAGGCGCAGCTAAAACTTGGTTTCTACGAAGAAACATGCCCCCATGTCGAAGACATCGTCCGCGAAGAGATGACCGAAATCCTTAAAGTAGCTCCGAGCCTCGCCGGTCCTCTACTGAGGATGCATTTCCACGACTGCTTTGTTAGGGTATATATACATGTTACTAACTAAAGCCACATTGAGAATATGATTTGATGATTTATTCATATTTTGTTTTACACTTTTATGCAGGGATGCGATGGTTCGGTTCTACTAGATTCTACGAAGGGTAATGTAGCTGAGAAAGACGCGCCGCCGAACAAGAGCCTTCGAGGGTTCGGGTCAATCGAGAGGGTGAAAGCGAAAGTGGAGAAAGCTTGCCCTAACACCGTCTCTTGTGCCGATATTCTTGCTTTGATTGCGAGAGATGCAGTGTGGTTGGTAAGGACCATAATGTTTGGAAAAGTTTTCACATACACATATATAAATTTGGTAATATAACATGGCATTAGAGTAAGCTAATAAATATGCTAAACGATATTGTTTCCAGAGTAAGGGACCATCTTGGCCAGTGTGGTTAGGGAGAAGAGATGGAAGAGAATCGCATGCCGCGGAGACGAAGCAGTTGCCACCACCCAAAGCAAGTCTTCCTCAGCTGATCGCAATGTTTGCGGTGAAGGGACTTGATTTGAAGGACCTAGTTGTGCTATCAGGTAAATATATATTTTTCCATAAATTGTTCGGTGTGACATTTTTATTATTTTGCAACCTTCTAGACAACTAAAAATAAAACAATAAAACTATCAAAGGTAGAGTATTGTTACTCAGGTTAAAATTTTCGTTAGGAACTCTTATTCTGATACCATATGCATGATCAATTATACGCAAGAGTATGATACTTGATCTGAGGTAAGAGTTCTTTTGTGTGGTACGTAGGCGGGCACACGCTCGGAACATCGCATTGCAACTCATTCTCCGACCGCCTCTACAACTTCACTGGAAAGGACAACCTTTACGACGTCGACCCGGCGCTAGACAAACAGTACATCACTAAGCTCAGGAATAGGTGTAGCCTAACCGACAACACCACGCTGGTGGAGATGGACCCGGGCAGCTACAAGACCTTTGACACGAGCTACTACAACTACGTCAAGAAGAGGAGAGGCCTCTTCCACTCCGACGCCGCTCTCCTCGCGAACGACTTCACGAAAGCCTACGTCGAGAGGCATGCGAGCGGATTATATGCCGCAGAATTCTTCCAGGATTACAGCGATTCGATAATAAAAATGGGGAATGTCGAAGTTCTTACGGGATATGATCAGGGTGAGATCAGGAAGAAGTGTTACATTGTAAACTAAAAATGTTTAGTTTGATCTCTTGTGTTTATTATAGGTTTTATGCTTCAAATGTGAGTCTGAGACTCGAGAGTTTGAGCTTGATTGGTAGTATATGGGTAGAAGGCCATTTTTCATTTCCTTTGTTCATTGATGTAATCATGTTATAAGTGATTAATTCATGTAATAATGCAATGTATTGCTTCTTTGTTAATCCTATTATGTTTGACCAAGGCTCTTCGCTTAATTAAACTAATATTAGAATATAGATACTTAACTGTTACGACTAGCGCACGAATAGAAATAAAAATGACAATCACAAAATAGACAAAACATAAATAGAAAATGAAAGAATACACAGATTTACATACAAAATTTTTTACTAGAAAAAAAATTACAAGCGAAGAAGAAGAGAACTTCACTGTACAGAAAAATGAATACAAAGTTTCTGAGTACAATAATTGATATGTCGCCGCCTCCAGGGCAAAAACAAAGAAAGAAATTTTTTAATGGATTTCGAAATCCATCTATACGACGGGGGTGCTACCTACCACAGATATTTAATTTTTTCTTCAAAAATTCATTTTTTTAAATTCGTCCCACCGTGAAACTGTCGACGAGTCGAAGGCCCTGAAGTCGATTACCAATTTCAAATCTAACACTTGCATCCTAAGATAGTGACGTTGTTATAATAATGAAAGGTATATCCTTATCATCCATGTGCAATTGTAACAATAAAAATCTTTATTTCAGTGGCTTCTTAGAATTAATATCTCTTTATTAAACTAACACTCATGTGCTGTGAATATTTTAGATCATTCCAATAATTGATCTAACTGCTCAAGTACCAAATGGAATAAGCTCTGAACCTTCTCTGTTTAAGTAGAGGATGCTGCTTAGCTGATAGACATATAATACCAATTAATCTCATGCTCTACTCATACATACATTGATTATTGCAAATCATTGTAATAAATCTTTAAATAGTTAAAAAATTAATTTGTATTATTACAACGGCACAAATTATTGCGACAAATTATTTATTACAAAATTTTAATTTTTGATGCAAAATTGATAATAATAGAATGAAATTATTATGGTGGGCCTGAAAGGGCCATTGGAGATTATGGAGGGCCCATCATGGATGACCTGGGCTGGGCCGATTCAATCAAAAGGCCAATACAGACCTCAGACAATGGGCCGATCTTTGGGCCGGATTAAATTTTTCGTCACCTGAGCCCGATCCAAAATGACGGTGCTGGGCCGGAAAGGTCACATATAAAAGAAATTGAGCAGAGCCCAGTTTTAAAATAAAAGCGGGAAGTTTGCTATCTTTTTCTCTGAAAAAAAAAAAGAGCGAAGTGTGGGATGTATCTCACCTAACTAAACCAAAACAATTTGGTTTAGTTTGGTTAGTTTATCGATTTGGATAGGAAAATGTTTCATTTGGGTGTGTATATATATATATATTTATCACACTATCAAATGTCAAATGTAAGTATGATTAATTTTATCCATCATCAATGGGAGCAGTCTCTCTCTCAGCTAATAGACACTTCTGTGTTGGATAGCGTAGTTCATCTGTAGTTAGTAGCATTGTTATTCTATCTTCTTCTTTTTTTGCCTGCCCTCTCTGGGGCCTCTACTGTCTCACCTATATAGCTTAGTTCATCATTCTAATAATTGGAGCGGGTAGCGTGCTACCTTTTCCTCCCAAAAAAAAAAAAAAAAAAATCCTTCAATCTTTTTTTTTTGTAAAAAAAAATTATCCATTAATTGTTTGATCTAACATCAGGTTATGGTTAAGCTCTACAATGTAGGACAGCTAACAATATCAATCTTAAGCTAATTTGATTAATTTGATTTATCTCGAATCCACAATTTCTATCGAGCCAACTTACTGAATTAGGCTATTCATTATTAAAATTTGCACCTAGATTGAAACTTTGGCTTCAGGTTTGGACTGAACCGAGCTACGTTTGATGCAAGAGGTTCAAACCCTGGCCTACGACGAAATCAGAGTACAAACCTAACCTGGCCTGAAAGCCTGTATCTCCTGATTGAATGACTTGAGTTTGTGAATTGATCATTATCATCTTTCTGGTTTTGATTTGATCATGTAGCTTGTGCCACCATCTAAAGTAATAGTGACACATTCTCTCTCTAATCTATCACTTAACATTTATTCCTTTTATTTTTATATCATTATAGTTGACATTGAACTGGATGTACTATACACTGCACAACAATGTACATGTGATGAAGTACAAAGTACAAAATAGGGAAAACTTCAAAAACCCACCTTGTGGTTTCAATTTTTTTCACTTTAATACCCTGTGGTTTAAAATGTATCAAGTTAGTACCCCGTGGTTTCTCACTTTATCACTTTAGTACCCTGTGGTTTTAATTTTGTATCAAGTTAGTACCCTATAGTTTTTTAAATCACAAGATACTAAAGTGATAAAGTGTGAAACCACAGGGTACTAAAGTGATAAAGTGCAAAACCACAGGGTACTAGCTTGATACATTTTAAACCACAGGGTACTAAAATGAAAAAGTGTGAAACCACATGGGGGGTTTTTGAAGTTTTCCCTACAAAATATATGCATGGGAGTACTAGTCCCCTTCAACCAAAGAATCATATAATTAACAGGCTCTTATGTCAACCATAAATAAGATGTTACCCTATTTTATTCTATTTTTGGCCTTTGATTTATAAGGTTCATTGGTTCATCTGTTACATAATAAAAACATTTATGCTGCATACATTCGGAGTAAAAGTAAATTATCCTTCTCGAAGTAATCTTTGTTTCGGTACCAGCTTACAAACTTGATAATTAAGAACTTTACCCCCGAAAAATGTATTAATTAATGACATAAATGCTTCATGATATTACAGATTTTTCCTTTTTTCGATTTTCACTGTTCTTTTGGGATTAAAATAATGTTTATAATTAGAATATACAGTTCTCCGATGCAAAGTTTTTGAGAAAAATATCCATTGACTTTTATTGAAAATGAAAGGGCAAATAGCTCTTACTTCAGTAATTTAATAGCTTAGATAAGGTTTGAGCACAACGAATCATGTTAAAGTGATAATGGATATTATATTTAAACACACAAGTTCTTTTTTTTTCCTTCTTTTTTAATTCTCTCATAATATACAAGTATTGCACAGCCGCAAAATTCTTTTTTTTGAGAAAAAGGTAGCAAGCTACCTGCTTCATTCATTAGGTGAAATGAACTAAGCGTACAATATGGAGACAGCCAGGGCCTCCCAGAGAACAGTCGAAAAGTAGAAAACAAAACAAAAGAGAAAAAAAGGGGGGTGTAAGTAAGAAGAGGAGGGATTGGGGCTGAAGCCCAATCGTCACTTCACCGCAAAGAGTTCCAGTCGTTTAGCAAAAGTTTGACACGTTCTAGAGATCGGGTAGCATTCTGCGTGGTTCCGCGAAAAATGACGTTGTTTCTGTCTGTCCAGATCACCCACCAAGTCGCGGCCAAGAGAGTCAGGCCTTGTGTCCTCGAAGAGTGAACCGGGATGTCGCACGATCCGTTCCAAAGAGTGTTGACGTCGCTCGTGCTGCCATCATGTGTACCCCCTCCTTCCATACTGAGGAGCATGTATCTTACATAGACGCATGTGCAGAATAGATGGTCACAACTTTCCGTTGGTGCCGCACAGAAAACGCAGTGCTGATCGACGAGCATTCCGCGTTTTAGTAGTCTATCAGCAGTGAGTAATCTCTTTCGTAGCAGCAACCATATGAAAACTTTGATTTTGACGGGAATTCTTAGTTTCCAGATGTACCGGTTCGTTGGTGCACGCTGTCCCGCGTCGGTGATGAACCGGTAGAGGGATTTGACGGTGAATTGTTGATTGGAGGTCCATCTCCATTTAATAGCATCTGGGCTATCGCAGGGATGATAGCCTCGGAGCAAGTCTTTAAACGTCGTTAACTGTCTGCGGCTTTCGATGGACTGTAACACTGAGGAGCCGTGGCATATGAAGCGCCATCTCCAGCCGCCGTGGTTCCAGCACTGAGAAATGCGGGCCTCGTTGTTCGTAGAGATCCGAAAGATATCTGGAAAACGGGTACGCAGGGGGGTTTCCCCTATCCAGATGTCGTTCCAAATCCTAATGTTTCTTCCGTCACCAAGCTCGTAAGTCACTCCACAGGCGAACATATCTCGGCACCGGACCACTCCTTTCCACCACTGCGAGTAGGGAGCAAAGGCTCTGCCCTCGTGTAATGGCCTTCTTCTGGTGTAGTAGAGGGATTTGACTAATTTGCACCAGAGTAAGTTGGGGTCGGAAAAGTATCGCCACCACCATTTGGTCAGAAGAGCCGAGTTCATGCCTTCCATGTCAAGAATCCCTAGACCTCCTTCCCTTTTACTTGTACAGATAGATTTCCAATTGACGAGACATTCCCCACCGGTGACTTTTGAGCATCCTTTCCAGAAGAATGCTCTCCTGAGGCTTTCTATCCGGTGCAGTACCCACTGCGGTGCTTTGAAGATCGAGAAATAGAAAAGCGGTAGGTTGGTGAGTACCGAATTGACCAGGGTTAGTCTACCCCCTAGGGAGAGGAGTTTAGCTTTCCAGCCCTCGATTTTGGCCTCAATGCGGTTGATAACCACAGACCAGTCTTCCTTTCGAAGTGTCGAGTTGTGGAGGGGTAGTCCCAGGTAGCGGAAAGGTAGCTTGCCCACTTTGCATCGTATGATATTAGCGAGTCTAACAGCTTTACGAGGGTTGGACCCCAGGTAGTAGAGTTTCGATTTTCCCTTGTTAATCCTGAGGCCGGAGGCCCATTCAAAGATATTCCAAAGGAACAACAGGTTATGCATAAAGCGTTTTCGTGGCTCGCAAAAGAAAATTGTGTCGTCAGCGTATTGGATGAGTATCGTCTGGCAATCGTCGGAGGGTCCAATACCGCGAATCATATTGTTCCCACGCGCAGTTTCGGTCAATCTTGCCAGACAGTCCGCCACCAGTAAGAATAGGTACGGGGATAGGGGGTCGCCCTGTCTAAGCCCTTTTCTAGCTTTCAACCACGGGGTTGGGATGTCATTCACTAGGATGGCGACTTTGGCGTTGCAAATACATTGTTCCATCCAGGCCCACCATTTAGCGCTGAAGCCTAGCCAGTGCAGAATACATTTGAGGAATGCCCATCTGACACTGTCGAATGCTTTCTCAAAGTCGACCTTAATGCTTACACATTCCGTCTGAGATTTCGAGCACCAGTTTACTAATTCACTTGCAGTGACGAACGAGTCAACCAAAAGACGATCTTTGATGAAGGCCGATTGAGTTGGGGAGATGATGGTAGGTAATACAGAGGCCAGTCTGTTGGCCAGCACTTTAGAAATGATTTTCGGAATTCCGTTAATGAGGTTAATGGGTCGGAAGTCATTGACCTTGCGTGCTCCCTCCTTTTTAGGGACGAGGCACACGTAGGAGTAGTCTATCGGACCCGTGAAGAGTGTTTCGTCATGAAGTTCAATAAAGACCTTGAAGATATCGTCCTTGACCACCTCCCAAAAGGTTTGGAAGAAGTGTAGAGAGAAGCCGTCCGGCCCGGGCGCCTTGTCGCAACCAAGTTGCATTGTAGCAGTCTTGATTTCGTCGAGGGTGAACGGTACCGTTAAAGTGTCTGGATTTGGTAATCTGTTAGCATGGTAGAGGCCACTCCAGTTCCCGAACGATGGTGAGCTCACCTCTGGGTTCCCGAACAAACGCTTAAAGGAATTGAAGAAGTGAGATCTCTTAAGCCCTTCATTGGATATAGGTTGGCCGGCATCGTCCTCAATAACATCGATCGTATTGGAGCGTTTCCGTCCGTTAGCGACCGCATGAAAAAATTTGGTATTACCATCGCCTTCCTTTAACCAGAGCTGTTTGGCCCTTGTCTTCCAAAGGATTTCTTCCTCCTCCAAGATTTGCCGTAAGTGTGTCTTGATCGCATTTCGTTTGTCTAAGAGTTCCTGAGGCAGGTCTTGAAGTTCCTCGAGATGATCAATAGTTTGCAGTTCCGATTGTAGGTGCTTTTTGGTGTTGGAAATACCGTGAAAGTGCGTCTTGCACCATTCTTTCATACGAACTCTGCAGTGCCGAAGCTTGGCTGTGATAGTGAGAATGGCTGAGTTCTTGTGTGCTATTTCGTTCCACCAAAACGGAACTTTAGAATAAAAATCCTCCTTGGTGAGCCAAACCCTCTCAAAGCGAAATCTCCTTGGAGCTGGAGGGGACCCCGAGGTAAGCAGAATTGGGGTATGGTCCGAGGTGATCCTAGGGAGAGCTTTGACCTTGCAGAATGGAAAGGAATGATCCCATTCCGTTGAGATGAGAAATCTGTCGAGCTTGGCCAAGGTTGGTTTGCATTGCATACTGGACCAGGTGAAATTTTGGTTAGACATGGGTAAGTCGATAAGAGAAAGGCTATTAATAAGGTCCGAAAACATATCCATTGCTTTAGAGCTCCACTGATTTCCTTTTCTTTCAGATTGATTTCTTGTAAAGTTGAAGTCACCACAGATAACCCAGTTGGATGAGCAGGTGGTGCTGAGAGAGAGGAGTTCAGAACAGAATTCGTCTTTGCCAATCCAAAAGGGAGGCCCGTAGACGTTCGTAATGTGGAATGACTTTCCGCTGGAGAGATGAGTAAGATGGAGAGTTATCGAGAATTTACGCACTAGAACAGTGTCACACGAGAAGAATTTTGAACACCAGCAAGTAATAATTCCTCCAGAAGCACCAGAAGCAGGGACAAAATGGCTCCTATCGAAGCTGGAGCCGCAGCAAGAACGGAGGAAAGATCGGGACACTGAATCCACTTTGGATTCTTGGATACATACGACAGCGGAAAAGAAATTGGAGACAACAGACTTGACGCTACGACGCTTATAGGGGTCGTTAAGACCGCGGACGTTCCAACATAAGATGTTAAACATCGGGAGAGCGACAAACACGCACAAAACAGGCAGGGACCAACAGAGGTCAGGGTCTACACGTCCGCGCTGATGAACCTGCGGAGCTCCGAAGCATCAGCGTCAGATAGGGTCACCCCGCACAGTAAACTCTTCGATTTGACTCGCTTGCTGGTCCATTTGCGTGCCTTCGATCCGAGTCCTGACGAATCACCCTCGAGAAGTCTAGCTTTCCTGCGCATCGCCCTACGGAGTGTAGAGTCAGTCTGTAGGTTAAGTAGCCGCGCACTCGTCCTGGGTTGAGCAGCGAAGTCACACTTGTCGCAGATCTCAGAAATCTGCATTTACCGGTCAGGTGGAGGCAAGGTGTCGAGGAAGTCATCCGAGAGGAACGTCGGGTGAGCGCGGGGCAAGCCGTAGACGACCCCAGGGGGGGAGGGAGAGGATGAGGGGGCTGAGGCACTTGGGCAGGGCTCCGCCCCAGGGCTGTCCGGGCAGAGCTCCGCCCCAGGGCTGTCTGGGCCGGGGTGGGTGGCGGGAGGGCCACAGGCGGGACTGTCGCAGAGGAGGGGGCCCAGGTTTCCGGGGCGGAACGGTCCAAGGTGGACGTCGGGAAGGCCGCAGAGAAGGGGGACCAAGCTTCGAGGAGGGGCGGGGCTCAGGCGGACCGGATCTGGCGGGCGTGAGCTGAGGGCGGGGCTGCCAAGCGGGCAGTCTGGCCCGCGGAGGACGGATAGGGGCCCGCAGGGGAGGGGGCCCGAGCTACCGGGGCTGGCCGATCCACCTTGGCTCCGGCGGACCGGGTCAGGCAGGCAAGAGCTGGGGGCGAGGCAGAGGTGCGGGAAGTCTGGCCCGCAGAGGACGGCGGGAAGGCCGCAGGGGGGGGACCAGGGCTTCCAGGAAGGCCGCAGGGGAGGGGGCCAAAGCTTCCAGGAGGGGCGGGGCACGAGCGGGCCAGCCCAGGCGGGCCCAAGTAGGGGGCGGGGCCGAGAAGCGGGCCCAGGCCTCGACCCGAAGGCAAGACCACAGGGTTCGACAGTGGGCCGGATGGGGTCAGTCCTAGGCCCGAGCGCGAGGACACGAGAAGGTCCGGCCTGTCCAAGCTGACCCCTGGCCCGAAGAAAAGTTAGGCCCACACCGTCGCCTGCGAGAAGTCGGGCCCCATCCACAAGATGTCGGGCCCCGATCCAGGTGACGTCGAGTCCAGCGCTGGGGAAGGAAAGGCCTGCCTAAGGCCCTCAGAGCAAGGGCCCAGTGGATGGGAAAGTGGAACGGATACAAAATTTGAATCAGAGCAGCAGGGCGTGGGACCCGAAGAAGAGAATGTCTGACCAGTAGAGTTAATGCACCAGATCTTCCCCCAGATCTCATGGTTGACAAAGTTTCTAAAGTCGACTCTAGCAGGTGGGCTCGAAGAGGCAAAAGGTGAACAAGGTACGGGGTAGGGCACAGCGAGAGTAGGGGAAAGGGTGCTCAGGTAAAGGCTGGACAGGACGGATGTGAGATTAACTGACAGTCCAGACCTTTCATCTGACAAAGAGTCAGATTTCACCAAAGAAGAAAGCAACGGATGAAAGCGAAGCGGGTACGGTGATGGCCGGCCTTTCTCTGCTCCGCCGGCCAGGTTGACCGTTGCACCGCCGGCCAAAGTAGCCGCTGCAGCACCAACGAAGGTAGGCACCGAAGCACCGCCGGTTGGAGAAGCCGCTGCAACACCGACCGAGGTGGGCGCCGCGCCGCCGAAGGTGGTGTCCGCTGAGCCGCCGAAGGTGGTGTCCGCTGAGCCGCCGATGGAGGAGTCCGCTGTGCCGCCGACCGGGAAAGCCGCTGCGCCAGCTACCGGGCTGGACGTTGTGCTGTCGACCGGGGTAGCGGCAGCGGCACGAACAGCAGCGGCGCAAACAGAAATAGGAACCGCGTCACCGGCCGAGATAGACGCAGCCGTAGAAGCCGTTGGGCCGCCGACTGAAGTAGCTGCGATGGGAGGCATCGGCCCCAGCTCCGAGGGGGCGGCTAGGCCCGAAGGCGAGTGGCACCGCCGGCGATCTCTGATTTCAGAGGAGTTCGAGGAGCCATC
Organism: Ananas comosus; assembly: GCF_001540865.1. Classification (NCBI taxonomy): domain Eukaryota; kingdom Viridiplantae; phylum Streptophyta; class Magnoliopsida; order Poales; family Bromeliaceae; genus Ananas; species Ananas comosus. Next base: position 13,927,786 of record NC_033627.1, read on the forward strand.
TTGGTTGGAGCCGCTTGAATCCGAGGCGCGCCTTCCTCTAACTTGACCAAAGTACCGATGTTCTACTTCGAGAGATCTCGCGTCCGGGTCAAAATGGTCCGTTCTCTCGTAGGGAGGTGGGGGGGGTTGCCGCGTCCGTCGTCTCCGTCTCGGGCCCATCGCTCGAGTTGGATGAGCACGAACATGGAAGTGTCGCCGAAGGCGACGTCCAAGTTCTCGGGGATGTCGGAGAGGTGGTTGACGGCAATGAGACACCGGTAGCCCGACAGATCCACCATGCGAGTCGTGAGCTCATCGGCCCTGATGAATCTACCAAAACCCGCGACAAGAGCTGCGGCAGTTCGGGAAGACCAGCATTCGTAGGGAAGAGATACCATCCTGATCCAGACTTTGTAAGGAGGTGAGGAGCGTCGGGCGCCGCTGTAGGGGTTCCAGGCGTAGCAGCGAAGCCTGATGTCCCCCAGACTGATCATCTGCCTACGGATGAGCGAGTCGCCTTGAACCCACTCAGGTAAAAACACCACAAAGTCTCTTTCCCTGAATTTAGCTACCAAGAAATCAGTGGGGAAACCGCCGAAACGGTTAGCGAGACCGTTGGCGATGGTGTCTTGGGCAAAATGGCCGAGGTTCGCGGGGGGCACCACGTCCACAAGGATAGCGTTGCGGCGCCTATTTTGTCTGGCGAAGAAGTCTTCTGACATAGGAACATAGACGTTCAGGTAAGAGGGTCGGGCGCGCATGGCCCGGTAGACGGCCATCGGAAGGCGATCCATGCAAGCCCGCGCCTTGTGACCCGCTTTGAGACAACGAGCGCACCGAATGGGCTCCCGACAGGCGGCGGCTCTGTGGTGGCGGCCCAGACACCGAAAGCACCTGTCCTTGAAGATGAGAGGATCGAGCTTGGGGGGGGAGGTACTATGGGGAGGATGAGGTGGTCGGTGGTGCGAGGGGGAAGGGGTGTGAGAGGAACGATCACGCAAAGGTTGGGGTGGAGCTGAGGAGAGAAGGGCCTCCTTGTAGGACAGCTTGCCCTTCCTTTTATAGCGCACCTCGGTCCATTGTAGATCTTGGGGATTACTCGTGTCTTCGACAGATGCAATAGGAGCCCTCGGGGGGTCGAATTTGCTGAAGGTGGCAACCTGGGCTAGGTCTAGTCCCGCCGAGTCCGCCCAAGTCACCTTCTTGGAAGAGGGGCGTGCATTAAGGCGAGAACTAGATGGGTAGGTGAGAGCGTTAACTCCAGTAGCCAGATGTTGCCTTAACTCATGAGACCTGCGCTTCAAATGCTTTAACTCCTGAAACCTGCGCTCCAAATCATGGCTCAGTCCGGACGATTCGTCGGTGCCCACTGTCCTCCACCAGGGCCTCCCGTTTTCCGTCGAGCCAGCAGCCTCCTTTCCTGTCGCAGCCGCCGACGTACCGGCAGTCGCCTTTCCTTTCCCCGTCAGTCCGGTGATGACCGCCTTTCCTCTTCCTGACGGTCTGGTCGCCGTCAGGCCAACCGTGTTCGCCGCCTTCCCTCTCGCTGAACGCCACGTATCTCTACGCTCCAAATCAAGGCTCGGTCCGGACGATTCGCCGGTGCCCACAGACCTCCACCGGGGCCTCCCGTTCTTCGACGAGCCGGCAGCCTCCTTTCCTGTCGCAGCCGCCGACGTACCGGCAGTCGCCTTTCCTTTCCCGTCAGTCCGGTGATGACCGCCTTTCCTTTTGCTGACGATCTAGCCGCCGTCGCCGCCTTCCCTCTCTCTATCATTGTATAGTGTTTCTTAGCTTGGCTTTGTTATACACTAATGTGGTGTGTGTTTTTTACAGCCGCCGTCGCCGCCTTCCCTCTATATGTTTTTTACAGCCGCAAAATTCAAACCCTAAATAATAGATCTTTCATATTCATGAGACATCACGATACTGTATAATGCCAATCAAGTTTATTACCACAAAAGCCAAAAGATATATCCAATCACCCAAAATATCCAAAAGGAGCAAAAAAAAAAAGAAGAATGAATTGCATGAACAGAATAAAGAAATAAATAATATAGAAATAACGTATATACAATATATACATGAATATATTACATATATATATACACAACAATATTAAAAACCTAGTTCCCCAATATTTGGTGATGCTTATAATGTACATCAAATCTATCTTAGCCTTATGTTTTGTGCTCATATAATAGTTCAATAATTTTGATGCATGCAATAAGAGGTCACTTTAATTACTTCCTTTGATAAGCTTATTACATCGCAAAATGGCAAAAATATATCACCTACTTAAAACCACTATATACTATACAGAAACATTGTACCAAATTTTATATGTTTTGTACCCCCACCAAAAAAAAAGGAAAAATAATGTGGTGGTAATTAATTGTTGATCCAAAATGGCGAAGTCAATCTTTATCCCTCAAGAGTTGATCCCCTCGATCTCTTGCTATTGTTTGCTTATAAAATAGCTCACGCCACTTGTCCCACCCTCAAATGATCAACTATATAAGATGGTGCAATTAATCTCTTCATAGATGTTAAGCCTCTAGGGTTTCTTTCTCCCGTAGCTGCAAATTGAATATATAATATGGTTTCAAAAGCTTTCTTTGTGGCCTTTTCCCTTTGGTTACTTGTGCTTCTCCTCTTCAATCCATCACAAGCCCATGTACTATTTGGTTTCTACAATGTGACATGCCCTAACGCAGAGACTATGGTTCGCGATGAAGTTGGTAAGGTCTTAGCTAAACAACCGGACCTTGCAGGTGCCTTGATTAGATTGCATTTCGTGGATTGTTTCGTCGGGGTACGTATGTAATTACATCTAGTCTCATATATCATGCTATATTATCATTGTTGGTCATTGCATCTCTAAAAAAACCTAACTAGGCGCTCCCTCTTATAATGCTCTTTGTGTACTAGGGATGCGAGGCATCGATATTGTTGAATTCTACTGCTAACGGCCCTGCAGAGAAAGATGCACCTCTAAACAAAGGCATTAGAGGTTTTGATGTGATCGACGGCATTAAAGCTAAAATGGAGCAAGCCTGTCCAGGAATAGTTTCTTGTGCTGATATTATCACAATGGCGGCTCGAGACTCGGTGTATTTGGTATGAAAATTTACTTCTTTTACTATAAATTTCAATGATGGAGTATTACAAAATTTTCCCTAGTGAATTGATCCTTTTGTTTCTTATTTTTTCTTATCTTTTATTCAGAGCCATGGGCCATTTTACACAATACCGACTGGTCGAAGGGATGGAAACGGATCGGTAGCGTCTGATGTTGCAAAGTATGTACCATCCCCTGCCGCGACCATTGATGATATTAAAGCATTCTTTGCCAAGAAGAACCTAACAGTCAAGGACCTTGTTGTTTTATCAGGTAATTATAAAGAGAGACAAATATATATACCTGTTCTGATCTCCTTAAACTTCTAACTTTTGTTTTCTTTCTTCTTTTTTTTTTTGAGAAAAGAAATATCAACTTATCGGCGCATGTTTGATACCAAATGAAGTTTAATTTTCATCTAAAAAGTTAGTTCCTTTTGCTTTTACTAATTTTCGAAAGGCAATACATGATCTCTCCACCTGGCTACATACACATCTAACCTTGAAGTANGTTAGTTCCTTTTGCTTTTACTAATTTTCGAAAGGCAATACATGATCTCTCCACCTGGCTACATACACATCTAACCTTGAAGTAAATGCAGTTAATTAATTTTTTTATAAAAAAAATTAATCATCTTGTGTGTTGTTTTATTACTTGCCAAATACTTCAACACAATAATTTCGGTCTCTTCTCGGAGTTCTTTTTGTGTTTTTTTTTTTTTTTTCGTGACACATATTCCTTGTCATCTAGCATGGTCGAATATATATATATACATTAGTTATATATCTGATTTGTTAGGGAAAAAAAAGAAGAAGAGATGTATAGTTTAGCATGATCGCATACATTAATTGTTTGGTAAAATTAAGTTACGAAACAAATTAAATGGAAATTAGTGTGATTACTAAAATTACCGTTTAAATTAAACTAAGCTAGCCAACTTGGTTCTTCGATCAACATATGTAGGTGCACACACCCTAGGGAAGGCTCACTGCTACTCCTTCTCGGACCGCCTCTACAACTTCAAAGGAAATGGCAGCTCCGATCCTTCGCTCGACGCCAACTACACGATGGCCCTACAGAACCAATGCAAGCCCAACGACATGACGACCCTCGTCGACTTGGATCCCGACAATGCGACCATGTTCGACTTGGACTACTACAAGCTTGTGTCCAACATGAAAGGTCTCTTCGCCTCCGACGTAGCGCTTCTTTCCGACGTCGACGCAAAAGCATACGTGACTCGCCAAGCGAATGCAACCAAGACTGACGAGTTCTTCAACGATTTCGCGACTTCGATGGTCGCGATGGGGCGACTCAGCGTTCTTACTCACCAGAATGGTGAGATAAGGAAGATCTGTTCTAAACTTCCAACAAAGTTCTTCTAGTTTGACCTTCAAAAAAATAAAATAAAAAAATTGAAACCTGTGCAATAACCCTTGAACCACAAGGTTCCATCTCTTTGCTTCCTTCTAGGTATTTCGTTAGGCAATGTTTATCACTTTGCTTATAGGTCAATGCAATAAATTATGTAAGCTTCAACATTAATTTTATATGGAAAATGGATCATGAAGGTGGATTATATTATTTCATATATATATTTTAGCTTACTTGATATATATATTATTTCATTTCTATCAGGAGGACACGCGATCGGCCGCTCGCACTGTGACGCCTTCTCCAACAGGCTCTACAACTTCACCGGGAAAGGCGACATGGACCCGAGTTTGGACCCGAGCTACGCGGCGCAGCTAAAGAAAAAGTGCAAGCCAGGGGACATGACCACAGTGCAAGATATGGTCCCAGGGAGCGCTACAACATTTGATATAAATTACTTCAAGCTGGTTGTAGAGAAAAAAGGGCTTTTCCAATCAGATGATGCACTTCTTAGGAATAAGGAGACCAGGGATTATGTGTACTCTCACGTCAAAGTCGATGCCGAATCCAGCTTCTTTGCCGACTTTGGGGTTTCAATGGTTCGAATGGGACGGGTCGGGGTCCTAACGGGCAAACAAGGGGAGATTAGGAAGCAGTGTTGGAAAATTAATTAGTGGCCCTAATTAATAGTTTACAAAATTGACAAGTTGGGAGTGCTTAATTCTTCTTTTTTTTTTTTTGAGAAAAGGTAGCATGCTACCGCTTGATTCAATAAGGATATGAACTGGATTACAAACTGAGACCGCTAGGCCTCGATTCGAGAAAAAAAAAAAAAAAAAAAAAAAAAAAAAAAAAAAAAACTATGCTACAGAAAGAGAGCCCACGTATCTCTTAGTGAGCGAGATTCAAAAGCCAAAAAGATCACCAGAGGCCAGCTCAACCTTGCCGAGACAAGCTTCTTGGCTGAAGGCTTAGAGGCGCGTTGGAAAAGATTGAGGCGAGCGGTACCAGAGGAATTTCTACAGCTCTTCGACATCGGTTATGCTGCCTTTTGCTGGGAAATCTAGAAAGAGAGAAACAGGAGAATCCTCGAAAACCGGCATGTTAGCTTCGAGACACTAGGGAGAACCATCCATCGGACTGTCCTATTTTGGAAGGGGGTATTAGAAGGGTTTGAGCCTTAACTCTCGCTCTCTTCACTTCCGGGGAAAAGTTACTCTTGTAGTGTTGGGTGTGTACTCTAACGGGTCCTCGGACTGCTCTACCTTCTGTAAAATAGGGTTAACCCCTGTTTAATAAAAAAAAAAAAGATCACCAGGCGTCTGAAATTCTTAAAAATTCTTCTGTTCCGTTCCAACCAGACAGTCCACCACGTCGCGGCAATAGATGCTAGCTCTCTAATACCTATTGCACCTCCTTCCGCCTACTTTCCTCCCAAAGTGAACAGACCGACGTATAATTGGACAGAAACAGCTTGTTCGGGAGTAAATTTGAAATATCTTTTATTGGTTTTGACTTTAGGTAAAACTATGTGTAATGTGATTTAGCCTGGATTACAGCAAATTAATCAGTGGCTCCACCACGTACAATGTTTATAGTGCATGTATAATAGTAAAGTTTTTTTTAAAAAAAAGAAAAAAGTATCATGTCATTCATTTCATTTATTTTCTTAGAAATAAAATTAGCTAGGAATATGAACTTGTCATATTCAGCAGCCGTATCCATGTTGCTTAGGCTTGCGAAAATTCTAGGAGAGTCTAGAATCCATTAAAATAATCATAAAATTTTCCTTTCCCACTGTACGTACTTATATAAGATGTAGTTGTGACATATCCGGCATTTATATACTCCAATCGTTTATGCAGTAGTTTATTTAACTGAAACATCTTAATTGGATGTTAAAAACATCTATCAAGATCCAGATATATCATTTTACTTTGAACAAATAAGTACCTTTGGACTGATCTAGAATTTTTGAAGTTGGTACTATTAGGCATTGTTTGGTTGAGGGATAAAGTGGGAATAGACCACTTTATCCCTCTAATTCATCCAAACACTAGAAGGCTTGATGAGTTTATTTAATCCCCCTCTTAACGGGTTATTCTAGAATAACCCGTTAAGAGTGGGGAATTGTTGTTCCACCCTTTTGGTGGAATAACAATTTCTTCTCTTTATGCCTTTACTAATTTAATAAAAAATATTATTAATAAATGTATTATATAATATTTTATTAATTAATTAACTAAATTAATAATTAATTTAGTAATAAAATATTGGCTAAATTAATAACTATTTATTAAAGTTTAAAATTTAAAATTTTAATTTTTTAAAATTGTAAATTTGAGATTTTAAAATTTTAAAATTTAAAAGTTTATATTTTAAATTCTAAAATATAAATATAAAATATAAAAATTTAAATTCTAATATAAAGAAAGGGATAATACCATTATTTTTTATTTATACTACCCACTTTAATTCTTATTCCATCTTATCTAACCAAACGCTATTTTTTTTATTCCGAGGAATAACCCAATTTTCATCCAAACACAAAATTGATATAATCCCCGCTTATACCTTAATTTATACCTATCCCTGGAATAGCTACTTTTTGCTTATTCCCGAACCAAACAATACCTTAGAATATTACATATTAATTTTCAACATCTTTTACTTTGAAATAACTAAATTAAGTGGTAGTACGACTTTCCAATTTTAGATGTGAGGCATCTATTTATGTCTAACGCGCACACAAGAGGCTAAGTGTTTGAGAAATAAATGTCTAGCTAGAGCTAGCCTTCAATTGGAGTGGAAACCAAACTTTGAAACTTGTAAATGTAGGAAACTAAATGTCTAATTTAAAGGACTTCGACAAGAAGAATTAATACTTCTTTACATGCATCGATTATCCTACTTTTTGGCATAACTCCTAGTTCGTAAAGCCTTTTTTTTTTTTGCCTACTCTAAAACCAAAAAGTTATGCATTTGATGAATAAATCCAAAATTTTTGCTACAGTAGAAAGCAGCAAAAATAAAAGGTTTTGCATTTGACGACCAATTCGAACTATGTGGCACAAATAATGATAAGGTGATTTCCAAAAATCTCGTAATATGATATACATAGGNACTCTAAAACCAAAAAGTTATGCATTTGATGAATAAATCCAAAATTTTTGCTACAGTAGAAAGCAGCAAAAATAAAAGGTTTTGCATTTGACGACCAATTCGGAACTATGTGGCACAAATAATGATAAGGTGATTTCCAAAAATCTCGTAATATGATATACATAGGTAATATGATACTAGAAAAGTTCTTGTTATTATTATTATTATTATTATTATTATTATTATGTATGTATGTATATAACATTTTTGTAGAGTATCCAACACATATGAATGTATGTGTTTTGAGTGGTATATCTGTATCTTATATTACGAAGCAGGTACATACTAGCATAAATAACTTATATGTGCACCATAAATTTCAAACTTTTGTTTCTAGCAATAGCAAGAAGCTAGCTATAGCTATAAGAAAAGAGAAGGAAACAATTATACATCAAATTCATACCACTTCTTCTTTTACACTACTATATTAAAATCATTTACGAAATACAGAATTCGATGCAACTCCAAAAGAACAATGAAATAACAAACAGTAATTCTCTTATTATCATAAACCACAATATACAGAAGGAAAAGAAATACTACCGCGCGCTGCTATATATATATATATTAATTGCTAGTAGTGCTAATACTTCGATTATTGTTAAACATAATTTTTCTAAAGCTCTATTTATTCTTATTCTGAAATCTCAGCTATTCTCGCGAGCTCTGGCCTCCACTGCCTCTTCTTTTCCTCGACTCGCACACTACCGATGCTCAAAAGGTTCTCAAGAACATATTGCTTAGGCAATTTCCCACTCTCCACCGTCGCAAGCAATTCCTTCAACTGCTTCTTAGTGATCCTGATCTTTACGATAGTCGAACCATTCCCTCTTTCCTCATCGTCAACCCATGTCGCAACCCGTTGGCCATGCAAACAATTTCCCATAGGTGTGTACGTAGAAAGGTCTTACTCTTTTTTCCTTTTTTTTCTCTCTCTCTCTCTTCCTCTCTTATTTGCTTGTTAGGTTTCAAATGTTGTATTGCATGTAGGAAATTAACAAGATATATCTAGGGGCTCTATATATAGTGGTGGGAGAGAGTAACTGTGCTGGGGAAAATTAATGTGGTGGAATTAGCTCCACCTGATACAAAATAACGTACACGTGGTAACTAATTAGCGAAATATTTTAATTTTGGACGCATCTTGGTAAGGTTCAACCTACACAGCTGAGTATGCCGGGAATTTGGTCGGTTTTGATTCAGTCAACTACACCAACTTTATAGCCGTCCACAGAACCATGTTACTTCTGTATATGAAAGGCATTAATTTTTTGGTAAAAGCATATGATATTGCTAATTAAGAGTAAAATAATATGATTAAATACCTTTGCATACAAAAACTTAGCCGTAAGAGAAGCCCTTGTATACAGTAGATCACAATAGAACAATTAATCTCCTCCATCAACAACACTTGTGATTCTTAACTAATTTGAGATTAACTTATTTACGATCTAAAGTAGGAAGAAATTAAGGTCTATCAAATTTACTGTAGCTTTCATTATCATCTCTACGTAACGCTGTAACTATATATATCATAAAAATCAAATTAATTAATGGTCTCACTAACATAATCGACACGACAAGATAACTTTCCCCTCAGATAGTTTTATTTAATTAGACGTTTTTCTAAGCAAGAAACCTATCATTTCTTTATTTTTTTTCAAAAAAAAATTCTTTTTCAACTTAATGGACGTTTGAGAATACAACCTTCTCGATCGAGCACACTGATTAATTAAGCTTTAGAATTTTAGAATTTTAGCCAATGTACGTAACTTCGTTGAACACCTTCGCCCTAGCTAGTTATTCAAATATTACCTCATCATCTTTTTCTTGTAAAGCGTGAGAACCCTATAAAGCTGTCCAATCCACGTGAAACATTTGCTTGGACCAAGTGAATCACACATCAGCCGTGGTCCAGTACAGTACTAGTACTTTTGTTTTTTTATCTGCCCCTTTGAAGCCTCAGATTCGTTTTCTTTGGAGAATATTACTACTCAAAATGACTAAAAATATCAGTATATATCTCTTGCTTCATTCGCAGCACTTCATGGCAAGATCTGTGCTGATGCCCAAAGGATTACTCTTTCTTAAGATGAGTACGTAAAACCAAACATGGGATGTACAGCAATATCCTAGCTACCAGGGTGCACAGCTGGTGGACCAGGTCCAGTTGACATATATTTAGAATGTTTTTTTTTTTTAAAGTAATGTATTGAGAAAGTGAACTTAGCTACAGAGATGAAGCAACTAGAGCTCTGAAAGAAATGGGACCCTGTGAAACACGTTTAGAGTCAATTGGAAGAATAGACCAGCTGCTCTTATTGCCCCACCAACCACTTGACTTTACTTTCGACAAGGATAGGATCTGAAGTAGTTTCCTAAAAAAAAAAAATAGTATGTTTCTCTCTAGCCAGATCACACACTAGCTTAATTACGGCTAACGCCTAACGTACACAACCTCTTCGTCCAAATAAACCTGAGAACATCTCTCGTGCATCGAACTTTCCCAAAGGTCCCTAACATCCTTTACAAAAACTGCTGCTCATGCACCCCCTCAAAGGACATCGACAGGATGTATTGGCTAAAGACACACCTCAAAAAGAGGTGATCCACCGTCTCGGAACCGTCCTCGCAAAGTACACAGAACGGTCCCCCGACCATCCCCTCTTAGGGAGGTTATCTATTGTGGTGGATTTTATTTTGAGGACCAGACAGATGAAAAGGTGTACTTTCATAATTATTTTCAGACTCCAGATCCTCTTGGACAGATCATCTCTTATACTCTTGTCAATAAGCATCGTATATGCAGACTTAACCGTGAACCTATCGCCCGTGTTTCATCGCCAACAGATACCATCCGTCCTATTCTCAACTCTAAGTTGAAAAGTTTATTCTTAAGTTTACATATTCCTACGTCGCAGCCCTGTCCTCTCACTTGGAAGCCCCTCGAGATCTTACACCACCTCCATGCATCCTCTACTAGATATTTAAAATGTTCATGAACGGCGCCCATAGAGATTTCGAAAAAGAACAATTAATGAATAAGGACGTATTCCGTTGTTTTGATTATCCTTGCTTAACGCCCATAAATTAGACCCCAAACAACCCCTTTTCTCTAATTTGTCTGCTGTGATCAAAATCAAATTTTTACCTTCTCCTCTAGATAGATTCATTCCCCCAGGTTATTCCATGCATGTGAAAGGAATATATATATATATATATATATATATATATATATAGAATTAGGCTACTATACTATCGGTAGCACGGAGCGCTCCGTGCTACCAAGTTGTTTTCGATGATGCGGCTTCCAAATTGACGATCGGCTCAGTTAGACTTGATCTACACTATTGAAAGTATTTAGAAACTAAATTTCATAATTTTTCGATATCATTTACCTATCAAACAAGTAGTCTAAAATTGAACGGCTGAAAATAAAAATCTCATNAAAAAACATACATACATATATATATATATATATATATATATATATATATATATATATATATATATATATATATATATATATATATTATTGAAACAAAAAAAGAAAGCAAAAAAGAAAGACAGTGAAGAGTACGTTTTGAATGCATGGTCAAATTAAACTTATATAATGACACGTTTGTATTGAAAGAAGATCAGCTAGAGAGAAATTTTAATTTCTTTCACCTTACAAGATTGTTAAGTTACGTACGCACGCAATGGAGTCTTGTTTCGGTGACATCACGATTTACCATTTTGCACGACTTTTTTTTTCTTTTTTTTTCTTGGTGAAAGTTACCTTTTAGAAAAGGAGTATTTGAAACAACAAGTTATTGGGGTGACTTTATGTGTTCGTAATTTGGAAATTTGTTTGATTAGTCACTGTTCGATTTAATTGGAAGCAGTGTCCTAACTCAAACAATTCTCTTATATCCTATAAACTATAATAATTAACAAGGAAAAAAAGAAAAACTTAATATATATAATACTTGTCACCATATCAGGTTATTCAGAGTTCCATGTCATTAATTGTCCAAGGACAACCTTATTTATTCATGATTAATTGGTTTCTTTCATTGGTGGTTAAGTTATTTACTTTTCGAAAATATTGTGTAAACAACCCTAGCAGTTTAGCTTTCACAAAGAGTTTGTGCCAAAGGGGAGTTTGGTTCACGTAAAACAAATCAAAAATTATTTTCGGTATGAAAAATACTTGCCCCTTTATTTAGTTCAGCGTGAAAACATTTTTTCATAAAAAAATTTTTACGGATTTGAAAAAAGTTGATATTTTTGTTTGTTACTATTTTTTTGACGGAAAAAAAAATTCAAACTGCATAAAATTTTTTTTATTCATTTTTTTTCACCATGAACCAAATAAATGTGAATTTTTTTCTTTCAACCAAATAAATATTGATGAAAAAAAAAAATTTCTACAAACCAAACAATAAAAGGCGTAAAAAAAAAAATTCCATCAAAAATTTTTTTCACGAAAAATTATTTTTTACGATTTTACATTGAACCAAAATGACTCTTAAGTCATTTGAATTAAGATATCCTTGCCAGGACGCTTCGAGCATACAGAACGAAAAAATAAAAATAAAAAATGAAAAAAAATCCCCAAAGTATATATGACACAAATAGAAACTATTTTATGCACTCACCAACCACGTGTAATTTATTTTTATTGAAATATCCCAAAGGCGTGTGGTAGCCACGCGCCTCGTCAATATTTAATTAATTCATAGATTTATGGGCGCCCTTTTGAAACGTAAGTTTCTATTTTACACTGTGAGTCAAAAGTTACAACCTACATAGCTACATCACTGTAAAAGTACACCTCACTTTGTTTCTACCTCTATAAAAAAAAACTTAATATAAAAATATTTTTTAGATGATGCTTAAAAAAAGCATTTCCAAGTATTTTTATAATATAGTAAATATAAATGCGTATTAAATAAAAGATGGGAAGTGCGATCAAATCTTAATGTTGCTGGTGTACTCAGTCTCGTTCTTCAGGCCTAGCTGGGCTGAGCCTTTTAAGTCGAAAGGCCAAATTAGTTGATCCGATCTAACCCAAACACGCCTGTTATAGGGCCAGGGCCGAACCATGCATGGCCTGGCCCAAAACTGGACTAGCCAGAGTTTTGCTCAGGTTTGGTTGCACCATTTTCATATTGATATAAGATTCCATAGAAGTGGACAAACCAAGTACAACAAATATATATACAGTAGCAGGTTAACCAAAACACTTTTTAAGTTCACTTAAATGCCTTATCATGACATTCATTAGCGTGCTCAGGAAAAGAATTAAACAAACAACGCAACCATTATCCCAAAAGCATCCATTTTGAGTTCAAAACTAAGTATAAAGCTCAACTGTTTCTACCCTCTTTCACTTGTCTTACACACAACTAGCCATGTGACCTAAACATATATCTTAAGTTGCATGCTTTTAACTAGTAACTTATTTAAATGTGATCATGTCGATACCTAATCTTTTGAGGCCTATAAAGTGACTTCAAACAGTGTTCTATGGAGCGCAAATTGCGTAGCGTAATTGGCGCGGTTCATGGTAACGAAAGAAACAAGTATGAAGTGTCTTTCACTATGCCTTCTTTTAAGCTTGCTGAGCTTCTCAGGGGCCGATCTCGAGTTGGGCTTTTACGAAATAACTTGCCCTAATGCGGAAAAGATCATATTCGAGTATGTCAAGGAACACATATCGAAAACGCCATCGTTGGCCGCCCCACTCCTTAGGATGCACTTCCATGACTGTTTTGTTAGGGTACTTCTTTCTCGCATCTCTCTGCGCAACTGTTATTAGCAGTAAGTTATTGTTAAAGAATGTTTTCGAATCCTACAGGGTTGTGATGCTTCGGTTTTGATCGATTCCACGAGCAAAAATAAAGCGGAGAAAGCGGCATTTCCAAATCAAAGCCTTCGAGGTTTCGACTTCGTCGACCGAGTGAAGAGTTTGCTCGAAAAGGAATGCCCTGGTGTTGTTTCCTGCGCTGATATAATCGCCTTAATTGCGAGAGATTCTGTTTTAGTCACAGTTAAGTATACAAATCTTATTAATGTATGTTAACTATAAGTTATACTTTAAACAATAATAGGATACTTAGAAACTTATAATTCTCTTTAGTACCTATTGTGCTTAAGTTTCTTTCTATTAACTCTATAAGTTTCTCAGGGAGGACCCTTCTGGAATGTTCCGACCGGACGAAGAGACGGGCTGATATCGAATTCCACGGAGGCCTCGAACAACCTTCCGGCCCCGACATTCAATTTCACTTCCCTCCAAAGATCTTTTGCTAGCAAAGGGCTAAATCTAAAAGACTTGGTAGTGTTATCTGGTAAGTTTAATTTCTTGTACTAAATTTGTTCACTGTGTTAACATAAGTTCCTAATTTAGTATTTGTAATTGCCACACACTATCTCTTATCTCTAGGTGCTCACACAATTGGAGTCTCGCATTGCACATCGTTCGACAAGCGCCTTTACAATTTTACAGGGAAAGGCGATCAAGACCCTTCGTTGGATAAGTTTTACGCTTGGAATTTGAAGAAGAACAAGTGTAAATTCCTCAACGACACGAAAACTATCGTCGAAATGGACCCAGGTAGTCACAGGACCTTTGATCTTGGATACTACAAGCACTTAATGCAAAGAAGGGGCCTATTCCGATCGGACGAAGCTCTTATGACAAACCCTGTGACTAAGTCCTACATAACTCAAATTCTCAGTAGTCCTCTTGAAGAGTTCTTTAAAGAATTCGCGTTATCTATGGAGAAGATGGGGAGAATTGAGGTTAAGACAGGATCATTTGGCGAAATAAGAACAAATTGCGCGGTTCGAAATAGCTAAATTTGTTCAAATCATTGGTTTAAGCAATTTGAATTTGTCGCTTTAGTGTAAAAGTTGAAAACTAGCTTGTTTCCAGGAAGGTTGGATCAAAAGCTTGTCCATAAATGTTTGATTTTTAATGCATGTGTCACGCCGATCGACTCATTAATAACGTTCTAGATTATATTCTTTCGTACATGAATCATTATTCTTCCATGAATTCGACTTCGATCTAAAACTCACAGCGAGGAATTTGACAATAAGCGCATCTTAGTATATAAATACATATATCTTGTGCGTACTCGATCAGTAACAAAATACATTTCTTAGATGCTGTGACCACGTACTTAAAAAGTACAAGATCAATTCTCGGGGCCAAAATTTGCAGTCGAACTATTCGACGTCGCATTATTTACCACCCGACAATTCAATCTGATCTCTCCCTCTTGACCTGTTAGCACCCCGATGCTACCGAGCTTGATCATGGACTTTGCGAACTGATTCAAGAATGTCCCTGGATTGTTCGCGTATTGTGCCGCCAATTTACTCGTGACGTCGGTGAAGGCCAACTCCTGGTCTATCTGAAGAACAGCTTTTTCGTTAAGCGAAGCATGGTACAGCGAATTGTCGAAATGAAATGGTGTGGAGGAGACTTGATTCATGAACACAATTGAGTCCTCAGTGATGTTATCAATTGTTACAAGGTGGGGTGGGCACTTTTGTTGAAGCGTGTTGAGCACATTGGGCTCCATTGTTGGATCAGGTGATCCACTTCCTTTGTAGTCATAGAGCCTATCAATGAAGAATCCACAGTGGCAGAGTCCCATACTATGTGCACCTGTAATTATATTTTCAATATATATATATATATAGGACCTTATAAATGTTTAAACAGGAAATGCAAGTACACCAAGGGCAATATCACAGAATCAAAAAAGCTTCATTAATTATATGATAATGCATATGACATAATACCTTATTAATTATTTTATCACCATACAATGCCCAGGCTTAATGAGATGGCACATGGATACACATGCCATAAGTTAAACCAAGGCATAAATAAAGTTTGTTATTGTGATACCATATGATATCACATTGGTGTGACACTTGTTTTCATGCCTAATTAAACAAGGTGCATTCTCCAACATACATAATGATGTTAACTTATCGAAATCGTCGAAATCGATTCTTAATACAGCTTGAAGTGAGTTGTATCATATCACATAACTAGAAAATAAGTATATATGTATAATTTTTTATTTTCTCATCCTCAAGTGAGAAACTGTAGAATCTAACTCACGCATATAGGAGGCAAGTAAGAAGATCTAATAACATACTATCAAACTCACCAAGTAATGTAGTGAGATCCACTAAGTCAAGATTGACACTTTGGAATGCAGCTAGGGCTTGATCGACGGAGAACGACGGGCTTGGTAGATGAGCATCAGCCAGAGTTGAGACCGTGCCGTCCCGCCTCCCTGTCGGAAGAGCATATGCAGGGCCTCCTGCTAATGCCACTCCATCTCTCGCGGCCAAAGCTAACATATCTGCACAAGAAACTACTCCACTACACTCCTTCTCGAGCTCCGTATTTATTTCATCAATCACGTCATACGTTCTCAACGTCAGGTTCGGGGGAGCTTCTTTCTCTGCTATGTTATCATCTGTGCTATCGATAAGAACCGAACCGTCGCAGCCCTACAGTAGAAAAAAGGTGAATATATACTTTTAGGTGGCTCCTTGGCTTAGGTACTGAGTTTGTTAGAGACCACTAACAAAATTATCAACTTGAACATTTGACTCTACTATAGCTAGAAAAATGTTGGAAAACTTAGAACCGAAAAACTAGTGCTGGTTTTTTGAGTAGTTCTTTTCAAACAGCATTTCTGTCGAGAACTCCAACCGCGCCTATCAGGTTGTAAAGAACCATGGAAGTTAAAGTAGTATTTAGCTTCTTAGAAGAATGAGATCAAAGTGAAGTTGGTATCGTACCCTAACAAAACAATCGTGGAAATGGAGTCGAAGAAGGCCGGCGGGGACTGACGGGTCTTGCTGAAAATGCCTTTGGACTACTTGTTGAACTATGATCTCAACTCTAGGGCATGATTCACTGTAGAAATGGACCTGCAGAGAGAGTGCAGTAGTAGCACTATGAGCTAGAAGAAGTGTAATTAACAGGTAGAGAGTTGCCATGGAGAGAAGCTTCCACATATGCTACCTGTTCTGATGAAAAAAGCTTCAGAAGCTGATATATACTATAATGTAAGCGTTTTTGAGTGCTTTCCTGGGGCTTAGAGAAGCTTCATTAATTCCCACTGGATTCTTCTGCAGCTATATGTGGTGGATTTTACTTGTTCTTTTAATTGTGTTTCTTGGGATGCTAGAGCCAGTTAATTGATTGCTGTAGGATGGCATTGCACATGGATTATATACACATCTATGCATAGTTTATAGTTATATTAAGTACCTACTCATTCTGGGCTACTCAAACAGTACAAAGTGAAGATTAAAATAAAAACACCGATCAACTAAATCGATGATTACCTTTATTTTGATCCGACGAGGACCTATCAGTCTCCCAAACAAAGTTAATTTCAACAAAGCCTTCAGGGTTTGATTTCTGAATACTTATTTGTATAAATTGGATGAAAAGCAGAGTGCATTTAGAAACAGAGTAATGTAAACAAAGGATGCTTATCAGCTTACATCACTGCATAAAAGCAAAGTATCAATTGTTCTAGGAAAAAAGTAAAAATAACAAGTAGAGGCAATGCATCAGAAGACTCTATACAGTAGCGCCTCCGAGCAGAGTTCCAAGGGGAAAAAAAAAATTAAAAAAATTTAAAAAAAGGTGACATTTTACAACTCTCATTTTTCCTCCAGCCGCCGCAGTACAGAGTCTGCAAATATCTTTTGCCTGTAAGAAAAAATATATCTCAAACAGATTACAAACATTACTTGAAATCCTTTTATCTCTATATTGTGCAAGAAATTAACAGATAGATTGCATCAAAAAAGAAATATATAGATGTTACTTAAGGGTTAAATGCACAAATAGTCCCTGATCATGGTTTTGCTAATAACGCCATGTGATTTTCATATGAGCCAATTAATCCTTAATCTTACCTAATGAAAGTTAGGTAACATCAAGATCTTTTAGTGACAAATTCTGGAACAAGTAGCCATGAGTAGTAAAAAGTCGAGGCACCACTCATGCACTTATCACTTTGCATAATGGAGTAAAAGTTGAGTTTCGACATACTTCTGCTCTGTTAGTTTGGGGCTCGGACGAAAGTACTTGAGATATCCATCCCAAGGAACCTTTTTTAGACCAGCTCGGACGGAAATCATGTCTCTAACCCTGCATCATGTAAGTTCTACGAAATATTAGTACACAGCTAATTAGCTAGTCCCCCGCCTTTGCAGATGATATTATACATATCAAAACAGTTAAAATTGCAGAACCCCCTCAATTACAAGAAGTTAAAACTATAAGACTTCCGTGACTTCGCCTGTTCCGTGGTGTTCCGTTAGGCAATATCTATCACTTTGGTCATAGGGCAGAATATGAAATATCAGGGGTTATATTGAAATTGGAGTAATTCTAGGGGAGTTTTCCCACATACTAGCCAGCAATTAAAGCTGTGATGTATATTACCTTTCAGCAAATTCAATAGGTGTTTCTCCTGGCTTTAGGTACTGAGGCTCCAAGAACCAAACGTCGCAGACAACAGCCCATGATGTCATAAGACGGAACAAATGCATCGAAAAAGATTGCCTAACACAGATCAGAGAATTAGAACCCAATAGATATTAGTAATTTAAATCACATATTGTTTAGAAACTAATATAGAATTAGATGCATGTTACATATCCTTGCCTTCGAAGTATTAAGAAGAAACCATGGTTTGCGAACATTGCAAATGCCAAAGTCAGTTATAAGGAAAATTATATTTAATGCTTTTTCCTGTTTGAAAAATAAGACGGATTCGCAGTATGCTAATTTGATAAAGCAAAACAATGAATGCATTGAACTTTCAGGTATGACAAGTTGAAAAAATCCATGCCATATGCTAAAAATATTAAAATTTCTTACTTCTTACTGTTCCAGAAGGCATCCACAAAAATCTTGTTATATTTTATTGCAACTGGGCAAACAGCACAACCAAGTTCAAAAGCACCCTGGGCACAACAGAGGAAAGAGCAGACTTCAGTTTCAACCAAGAAAATATATGTTTTATTTGAGAATCTTTCATTATTTCCTATAATTTTTTACATTCAAATTTCAAAATTGTTTGACAAAAAATTAAGGACTTGACGATAAAGAATTCATCAGATCTCTTCTGCACTCATAAAAACTATAGCGACTTTCAAGGGCTGTAAATCACGACTGATGTGGTGGTGCAGATCCAGACAACAATTTCTATACATAATACCGTCTAATGGAGAGAGAGATAATGATAAGATGTAAACCTTCTTGAACATGACTGTGTACTGGTTATTTACGCAGGTTCCTTCTGGGAATATCAGAAGAGGGTTGTTGTCAGGTCCCTGAACATGTTCCCTTAACCTGGGGGGAAAACAATGCTCGGTATTTGATAGCCATGAACATTCGATAAGATTAAGCCGCTTGCATTAGAAATAAGGAAAAAGAAGTGTTCTTACTTTCTTGCGACCACTTCACGATCCTTAGACTCTGTACGATTGAACCATATCGAACCCAAGCTTTCCAAAATTGCTGTCTGAATAAACCCTATGTCACATGATCACATAAAAAAATAGTGAATAGGAAAATATAAACTATGAGAAGCTATACTGGTAAAATGTATCATTTTAAGTGTAAGAAAAAAAAAAAAAACTTACCAACCCAGCCAGGATGCTTTTGCATGATAACAGCAAATGCTGTCGTCTGTTCTAAAATGATGAAATCAATCATGGAAGTGTGGTTGGCAACAAACACCTGCTCAATTTAAGTCAACATTTGTCACAGCTAAGTATACAGCATGTGTAGCTACACTTCATCTCGCACGGCTAAATATGCCACACTCCTTTGGTACATGCCTAAATCCCCCTATTCTTTCAAACGTTTAAGTATTTTACAAACCTTAATAGTCTAACAATTTACATATAATCTTGGGCAAGATATAGTTTTAAGGCAAAACATTAAAGAAAAAAAGGAAAAAAAAAACTTGCAAGGTTATGCTAGTTGGGTATAGAAGCACGAAGACAGCACAAATAGCATGCTGCAGCAAGTACTGTGCCGTTGGGTGAACAGCAAGGCACTATATCGCAATACTTCAAAAACTCTTGGCTCTTCTATTTTTCTAAAAGTTTTTTAAGTTGTAAAACAAAACATCGTTTTATCCAATTAGTACTCCTAATCCAGACAAGGGTTAGTATGATTATAGATCTATTCACAACGTTTCTATAATATGTTTTAACAGCTACCTGATGAGGTCGCATGCTTGGTTGAGGTCCATGGTACTTGATCACCCCTGTCCATGAAGCGACAAACACACTGCACATCATCTCAACCAATATTCTCTGCAAAATTCAAAAGCAAATGGAAATATCATCAGAAGATCTTTCTAATAAAACTATATCAACAATCCACCCATTTGACTATCCACTTCCAGAATTTTCATTAGAGAGCACTTTAAAATTTAATCGAAAAAAAATGAGGAATCGTGATGTAATCTATTATCTTGTCCGAACTGAAAGGCTTAATGTGAAAAATCTATTCACATCCTTAGAAATGAACAAATCTTACCTCCATTTTATGCCTCCACTTATTACTGCTTGGCAACAGGAAGTGTACTGGAAAAAAGGTTAAAAAGAATACTATCCACCCTGCAATAAAGACTGCAAGCCTATACAACAACATACAAGAAATAAGTGGAAGAAAGAATATAAGAGTAAAATCATAAACAAGCTGAAAATATGATAAAGAAAGAGTCGTTACTAAATAACTATCAGATTCCCTTTAAGGAAGGAAGCTTCTCCAATGTAGCATTGAAGACAAATAAAGGAAAAGGTGACTTCTTAGAGGAGGGCCAATTGGTTTTTACCTCAAAGGAAAATAGATCAAAGAAAAGCACATCAATCCACAGAAGAATAGGGAAACAAAACCTACTTATAATCTATATCGCCAAAATGTTAGCACAGCTAACATCAAATTTTCAGCAACGTAAGCGCTTCTATGTTAAAATGCAAAGCAATAAGAGTTTTGTGATATTTTAGGGGCGAAAGCCTATATAAGAAAAAAAAGCTTAGCACCGCAAGCAGCTTCACAAGAATGTGATTAAGGTGATGAAATTAACCTCTTGACTTATCAGGCTCTTTTTCCTATCTGGCTTCTGACATAACTAGAAAGGAGCAGAATGGCATTGGAAATATATTTGCAGTTCAAATTTCTATTCAAAACTCCTACAGTAGTATCTTGTTATATTCATTTCTCTTACAATCTAAAAATTAGAACCTTGTTAATCTGTAGAAGTATCCATGTATATCTGGACATAACAGATAAAAATCACGACAAGGCATCTAGGTTGCGGTAGAGAACACTAGATAGTTCAACACAAGATAAGAATAAGCCGAGAAAACATCATTCACTAATGGAAACATGAAAGGATTTTCCAAATAATCCAATTTAGTTCACAGTCAAAACATGCGTAAGTATCCATCGATGCGAATTTCTCTAAGAGAAATAGATATGGAAATGAAGACGTCTGAGCATTTATCGCAAAACCAAAATTACAAGTTATTATACCTTAACGGAAAAAGAATCCCATATCTAACGACAACTCCTAAACACCATAAAGGAAACAAATACACATTCCAGTTCCATGGCTCCGGGGGATTCGACTTGAAGCAACGAGTGAAGGAATCCTGAAAGAAACAACGTAAAAAGCAAAGTCATGCTAACAATTTTAGATCAATCCATCCCGTCTAAATTCTTCAGAAAAGGGCAGCTCAAAAAGGGTCCTGCATTCAGATATACCAAAATGTATATTGGCTAATTTCCTGCTAAAAGTGTTCAACAATGAGTGTCGGTAATTTTTTTCTTGTAAAAAAATGTTCAACAATGTCGCATGCCACAAAACATGAATATCTCAAAGCTATATATATATATATATATATATATATATATATATATATATATATATATATATATATATATATATAAAAGAAGAATAATAAGAAGAGTATTTTCATGAAACAATCGATCCCGCTAATAATAAAAATATATCCTGATTTACATTTTCTTTTCCCCGTAGAATTTTTCGGTTAGAAGAACCTAAACATGGCCTCCTCCATTTTTAAGAAACAATGTAACTTTTGTTTCTTCCATTTGACTAGAGACTATGCAACAAACTAATTACTAAAATATATTTCTTATCGGCTCGCAAACGAAAACCATCATCCAAGAGTTTGCACATAAAACCAACTCTAATAAGAACACTAAATATGCTTCCAACCTCAAAGAACTCGAGGAAAATTCAATAAAAATCAAACCTTTAACAATGCCAAACACTAAGTAAATCATCTAACGCACACGGATCGCTTATTGCAACCCTTTCATGTGCATTTTATTAAATTGCAATCTTAAACATAAGCATAAAATTCCGTTCTTGTACTAATTTTCATCTGAATTCATCGCCACTATCGCATGTAGAGGTTTTATATATAGCAAATTCACAATAATACTCATTTGCAGTGATAAAAATTGCTTTTTCGTCCCATGGAACAATATGATTTATTATAAAATCAATAAATGGAATCCGACCCCCTCAACAATAGGCCACTTTAAAGTATTTAACGTTTTTGTCATTTGAATTGGGTATTGGCTAATTAATTAATTATTAATTTTGTCAAATTTTCTTGTTCAAACTACTTTTAACCTCAAAAGGTGTAACTTTTTAATTAATAATAAGCAAGCAATAGCTAACGTAGCTATAATTTTTTTAAAAAAATTCCCAATAAAAAAGGGGAAAAAAAAACTCACATCGATGATGGCGCCCGCGGCCTCGGTTAAAGTAGGGGATATATCAAGTAATTCCCTCCTAATCAAACAAAATTAGGGTTTCGCATCGCAATGATTCGGAATTAAAAAATAATAAAGGGGAAAAGAGAAATTAATAAATAATACAGGTGAAGGGTTTGGGGGATGCGTTGGATGGAATCGGTGGAGATGTAATCCTCGAGAATCGGACGGTCCAGATCCATCTCCGAGCTCGACGAGCTTAGCCCCGCCATGGCCATGGCTACTCACACGAGGACGACGAGGACGACGAAGATAATGCACTTTTTTAAAAAAAATTGGAGTGTTTTTAGTTTTTTATTTATTTTTTGAATATATATAAATTATTAAAATCATGATAAAAACAAAATGTATGGAGGCCCCTCAACTGCAATATTTTTTATTAAAGGCCTTTTAACTTTTAATAATTTCTATTTTGATCTTTTATAGTTAATTAAAAGTTAAAAATTTTTAGGAAAAGATGTACAGAGGCCTCAACTGTAATAAATATTGAAATGAACTTTTTTTTTTTTTTTTTTTGATTGAGACACCCTCAATCATGGGTGATTTTATAGTTAATTTGAAATTTTACAACATTCATGGGTAAAGATTTTACTAAATTTAATAATTTCAATTATTTTAATAAATAAGATTCGGGCAATCAGCAATTAATAACGAATAGAGCTATTAAATTTTGAAATACTTTTAACCTACTTAAGTACAATAATTTTAATAATAAAATTGGAAGTAGCTTTTAGAGAGGGTCTTCGTACATTTTCACCAATACTTTTGAGCCATCCTACATCAGCCTACACATACGAATATTAGGGCTGGAAAATGGGCCGGGCGGCACGTGGGCCGCCGGCCCGGCCCGGCTATGGGCCGCGCTGTAGCACGGCAAGACTGCTGTAGCAGCCGGGCCGGTGCGGCCCGGCACGAGATTTTGGAAATTATAATGATTTATATTTTTTAAAAAAAATTAAAAATTTACTATTTTATAGTTATCTTTATAAATTTGAAAATGTTTAATCAAAAGACTAATTTAAATAGAAAGAATTTATTATTGTTATTTTAAAATTTTACATATTTTTAAAAATTTTAAAAAATTAAAGGGCCAGCCCAGAGCACGCGCCGTGACATCTGGGTCGGGGGGCCGTGCTGGGCCGGGAGCTGGTTAGCTCTGGCCCGGCACGGCCCGACCTGAATTTGACGACTGGCCGGGACGGGCAGCCCCGTGGCCCGTTTCCGCCCGACTAATGTGGGGCACGGCCCACATTACACCCCTAACTACACACCGCACCTTATTTTTTATTTTTGATAAAAAATAGTTTAGAATTAAAATATAACGTACCTTGTAGGTTTGATGCATAATAATAAAAAAATTTATATACAAAAGATTACATTCTTTAGATATTAAATAATTCATTGAATATTGAGGTCCAAAATTTTTAATATTTCCTTTTATATAAGAAACTTTAAATTTTATAGTGCACAATTACTAAATTAGATTGATTAATTTTAAAATATGTATTGCAAGGTTTTTTTTTTTTTAAGAAAAGATAACACGCTATCTGTTTCGTTCATTAAAAATATGAATTAAGCAATATGAGTGAGGTAAAATAAAGCCTCGGTGGAAGCTAAAAGAAAAGAGGTTAAGATAGTTGGATTTTAGAGTAGAGAATATTCTCCTACTGGGTTGCCAATCGTTTGATTTTTAGCGACCGTCATCAAAAAGTCTGCGTTAAGTATCTCTAAAAATACCACTATTCTGTGTATCCAAAATGACCCACTAGTAAGCTATCAGACTAGTCAATCTTGTTCGAATCAGCTATGATCTGTTCCTTAACATCAACCTATCCCACATACGTACATCTCACATCGTCCCCTAAATTTCTAAATTAAACCCCCTCTAGGGTCATCACAATCAGAAATTTACTAAAAACACACTGTATGAATAGATGGTCGACTGTCTCCTTCTCGATCCCAAGGTTTTAGTTGCATGCGCTGTACATATATGATATGTACTTAGACACCCAATGCAGGTAATAATTTTAATGGGTAATAAAGGTTAAATTGTAAAAAATAATTAGGCTAAATATTGCGAACTTAGAAATATTGCTAACAAAGCCCATACGACGCCCACTTTTCTCGACGAAAATAGGCAAGTCTTACTCTCTGTTTATTCGTTCAAACAGGAATGATGCCTCTTTGCTGTCAGTTTTAATTAGTAAAATTTAGAATAGAAATTTGAGCTGGGGTGAAATTTTTCTACATCCCTGACACAAAGCTCTGAACAAGGGAGTGGAATATCTTTTCCTTCACTTGGGCACATCTCTTGAGACTTGGAATATATAAAGCTTTTTTTTTTTTTTGAGAAAGAGGTAGCAAGCTACCTGCTTCATTCATTAAGCGAAATGAATTTAGCGTACATAATGGAGACAACTAAGGCCCCCTACCGAAACCGGAAAACAACAAAATAATAAAAGCAGTATAGATAAGTAAACAACAACAAAAGAACAATAAAAGCAGTATAGATAAGTAAACGAAAGCCCGACTCGAGATATTAAAGAGCGGTTACGGGACAATTGCCTCGGTCCAAGTCTTCGTTAGCGCGACTATCCGCCCAATTGCACGGTTAGCATCCGGAGTGTCCTCATTGAAGACGATCTTGTTGCGCTCCGTCCAAACTACCCACCAGATTGCCGCCAACCGTGTGAGCCTTAACGATCTCTGTTCAGCACTATAGGAGTCCGCAGTGTCGGTCCAAAGTTGCTTAACGTCCCCTGTTCTTAAATCGCTGACCCCCGATCCATCCACGCTAATTTGGAGGTATCTAACAAAAACGCAGTCCTTGAAAAGGTGATCGCAGTTCTCAGGTGAGAATGAACAGAAAATGCAGTACTCATTCACCGGGCACCCTCTGCGTATCAGTCTATCAGCAGTAAGTAATCTCTTGCGTAGAAGGATCCATAAGAATATTTTGATTTTGGTTGGGAGTTTTAAACTCCACAGCTTGTCGTTGGATGGTTGTCTCTGGCCAGCGTCAGTAATAAATTCGTAGAGGGATTTGATTGTGAATATTCGGTTAGACGTCCATCGCCACCTTAATATATCCGGTGAGTCCGTCAGGCTATATCGCTGCAAGAGGCTTTTGAAAGACATGATCTGTTGTCTAGACACACTGTCGACGTTCATAGTATTGCCTCTGAGTATGAACCGCCATCTCCACCCTATTCCATTCCAGCATTGTGAGACCGTAGCCCCATTGTTAAGCACCTTGGAGTAAATTCGTGGAAACCGAGTGCACAGGGAGGTTTCTTCGATCCAAATGTCAGTCCATAGCCTACAAAAATTTCCATTGCCGAGTGTGTACGATACGCTGCACCGAAATATTTGTCGACATGTCATTACGCTTCTCCACCACTGAGAGTGAGGTCTGAACCCTCTTCCCTCCAGTAACGGCCTTCTTCTGGTGTAATATAGCGCTCTTACCAACCTTCCCCATTGCAGCTGTGGATCTTTGAAGAAACGCCACCACCATTTAGTTAATAAAGCTATATTCATAGCTTCCATATCTAGGATCCCCAGTCCCCCTTCTTTTTTGCTTTTACAAATTGATTTCCAGGCAATAAGGCATGACCCCCCTGAAATCTTGGCGCACCCTTTCCAAAAGAAAGCTCTTCTCAGGGCCTCTATCCGGTTCAGGACCCACTGCGGTGCTTTGAAGATAGCGAAGAAGAAAAAAGGTATATTCGAGAGCACCGAGTTGACCAAGGTGAGTCTACCCCCGTGTGAGAGGAGTTTAGCCTTCCACCCCTCAATGCGCGCCTCAATACGATTAACGATCAGCGTCCAATCTAGTCTTCGGAGGGGTTTGATGTGTAGCGGCAATCCCAAGTAACGGAATGGCAGAATGCCAACTTTACAACCCAAAATATCTGCTAGTCCACAAGCCCTGCTAGCATTATGACCTAGATAGTATAGTTCTGTCTTAATCATATTTATCTTAAGGCCTGATGCCCACTCGAACATTTTCCAAATAAAAAGCAGACTCCGCATAGCGGCCTTTTTAGGTTCAGCAAAAAATAAAGTGTCATCCGCGTATTGGAGGATTACAGTTTGACAATCCATTGTAGGACCAATTCCTTGGAACATGTTGTTGTTCCTCGCTGTCTCCGTGATCCTGGCCAGGCAGTCAGCCACCAAGATGAATAGGTAGGGGGATAGCGGGTCTCCTTGTCTAAGCCCCTTCCTAGTTTTCAGCCAAGCTGTCGGTGAGTCATTTACAAGAACTGCGATTTTAGCGTTGCATATACATTGCTCTATCCAGTACCACCATTTATCGCTGAATCCAATCCATCGTAGTACACTTTTCAGGAAGGTCCAACTGACATTGTCGTAAGCCTTCTCGAAATCCACCTTAATGCAAACGCACTCATTCTCAGATTTTGCGCACCAATTTAGGAGTTCACTCGCCGTAACAAACGAGTCCGCTAGGAGTCGATCCTTCAAAAAAGCTGATTGTGCAGATGATATGATCGACGGTAAAATGAGCGAGAGTCTGTTTGCCAATACTTTAGAGATAATCTTCTGTATTCCATTCATAAGGCATATCGGTCGGAAATCATTCACCTTACTAGCTCCTTCCTTTTTAGGGATGAGACACACATATGAGTAGTCCGTCGGGGCCGTAAAAAGATTGTTTTCCTGGAGATCTCTGAATACATCGAAAATGTTATCCTTAACTGTATCCCAGAAATGTTGATAGAAGATAAGAGAAAAATCGTCCGGTCCAGGTGCCTTCTCACCACCTAGTTGAAATGTAGCTTTCTTAATTTCTTCCATAGTAAAAGGGCTAGTAAGGGAGTCCGGGTCATTTAGAGAGTTCTCCCGGTACAGATCACTCCAATCTCCGCCAGTTGAAGGACCTGTTTCCTCTTGCCCGAAAAGGCGTGAGAAGGCATGGAAGAAATAGTTTCTTTTTTGGACGTCGTTGTGGATGGGTCTGCCAGATTCATCTTCGATAAACTCTATCGCATTGCTTCGTTTCCGACCATTGGCCATCGCGTGAAAAAATTTAGTGTTCTTGTCCCCCTCCTTAAGCCAATGCTGTTTCGCTCGCGTTCTCCATAGAATTTCCTCTTCCTGAAGTATGAGATGAAGCTGAGCCTTAAGCTTTACCCTTTTATCCCGAAGCTCCTGTGACAGGGGGGACTGTTCCTCAGTCAAATCGATGCTACGGATATCGTCTTGGATGCACTTTATAGCGTTGGAAATGCTATAGAATTCCGTCTTACACCACTCTTTCATTCTGACCCTGCAGTGTCTGAGTTTTGCCGTAAGAGTGAGGATAGCCGACCTCTTGCTGGTGATTTCATTCCACCAGACCGGTACCCTAACAGAGAAATCCTCTTTAGTGAGCCAGACCTTCTCGAACCGAAATCTCCCCGGCTTTGGGTTGGCCCCAGTAGTCAGCAGTATCGGGGTATGATCCGAGGTAATCCTCGGCAGTGCTGAGACCCTGCCGTGTGGGAAAGCTTGGTCCCATTCAGTCGACACTAGAAATCTGTCCAGCTTGGCCAGGGAAGGTGCGCATTGCATGTTAGACCAGGTGAAACATTGGTTGGATATGGGTTGATCAATGACCTCGAGGTTTGAAATGAGATCTGAGAATAAGGACATCGCTCTAGAACTCCAGGGACTTCCAATGCGTTCTGCTTGACTCCTTGTGAGATTAAAATCCCCACAAATGACCCAGTTGTTATTGGAGCAAAAGTCTCTCACTGAAATAAGATCAGAACAGAACTCTTCCTTCCCGTCCCAAGTTGGTGGCCCGTAGACGTTTGAGAGGAAAAAAATCTTTCCGCTGGCAACGTGCTTCAAATTAAGGGTGAGTG
Source organism: Ananas comosus (assembly GCF_001540865.1). NCBI lineage: Eukaryota > Viridiplantae > Streptophyta > Magnoliopsida > Poales > Bromeliaceae > Ananas > Ananas comosus. The sequence continues at coordinate 13,956,170 of NC_033627.1, forward strand.
AGCGCTCACGCACCAAAACCTCCGAACATAAAAAAGATTTAGAATTCCACGCAGTGATTAAACCACCCGACGCCCCACAAGCAGGAATAAAATGACATCTATCGAAGTTTGAGCCACAGAAAGAGCGGAGAAACGATCTAGATACCGAATCTACTTTTGTTTCTTGAAAACAAACTACGGGACAAAAGTGCTTAGACACGACAGTCTTTACCGCACGACGCTTGACCGGGTCGTTCAGACCCCGAACATTCCAAGAGATAATATTAAACATCAGAAACTGCTACCCCCCAAAATATAAAACCACACCGAAACCCGCCCCTCAGCAAATTATCCGCTCAACATAAACTTGTGGAGCTCCTCCGCGTCAACCTCCGAGAGCTTCACTCCGCAGCGGGCCCCCTTCGACAGCACCTTTTTTGAGCTCCATTTGCGAGCTAGTTTCGCCGAGCTAGAGCTGGCACCTTCCAGCAGGATCGCTTTCCTACGCTTCGCCCGTTCAAGAGCCGAAATGATGGCTGGATCCCGCGCGCGAGGACTAGACCTAGTCGGTCCTATCCTGACGCTCGGGAGATACCCGGCCCCTCCGGCCTCCTCCCCGTCACCTCCTTTCGGCGGGTTCGGGGCGGAAAGAGCTTCCGCCAGATCACGGGAACGTCCCGTGCGAAGAAGGAGGCCCATCTCGAGGGAAGCTCCGGTGCAAGAACCCATCGCAGCAGCAGCACCAGGAGAGCCGCGAGTGGCGTCGAGATCGGGGAGGCCCGTCCCGAGGGGAGCTCCGACGCAAGATCCCATTGCAGCAGTAGCACCCAGAGAACCGCGAGTGGCGTGGAGATCGGGGTTCCAAGCGGGAAGACCTCGACCGTCTCCCTCGAGTGACGTGGAGATCGGGGTTCCAAACGGGAAGACCTCGACCATCCCGAGGGGAGCTTCAGCGCAAGATCCCATTGCAGCAGCAGCACCAGGAGATCCGTTGAGGCCGCGAGTGGCGTGGAGATCGGGGTTCCAAACGGGAAGACCTCGACCGTCTCCCACACCAAGCAAGACCGGCTCAAAAGAGACCCCCGTGGGGAGCGGGCGAGAAGAGTTACCCGTACCATGGGGGGTTCCGACTTGAGCAAAGCTGAGCTCTGGGCTGTCCCTAAGAAAAAGAGGGTCTCCGAAACCGAGGAAACCGAGGAAGAAGAACCGTTGGGCCTCGTCTTGGGCCTCGTCTGCAACTGGCAGCAGTCGGTGGCCTCTACCCCAGTTGGGCCCCAAACCAAATGCTCCTACAAATTGGCCCAAAACGCTGAGACCAACATCGAGGCCCGGTGAAAAAAAAGTTCGAGGAGGGCCCGCAAGTAACTGCAAGAATGGGTGACTGGGCCCCCACTGTGCACCCAATCCAACTCCGGGACCAGAAAATGAAACGACCAGCATTTCTGGCCCTAGCCCCAAGAAAAGTAGCTTCGTGTGTAATAAAGAAAGGGGCTGCAGCATCACAGACCAAATCCCCGGCCCCAGGCTCGAGAAGGATATTCCAATCTTAGAATAACAGGTGCCTTGATCCTCCCAGTTCTTGAAATAAATGTTAACTCGAAAGCTAGCCTTTTCCTTAAGGTACGGTATCCAAGGCTTCCGAGACTCACACTCAGGTGTGATACATGGGGGGCGGTATGTCAACGGCCCTATGCCGAGACTGGGAGCGCCGCCTGGCAGCAGGACTTTTCGAACTCCTCCCTCGACAAGCTTCACCAGAAAGGACCCGTTGTCAGGGGGGGCGAGAGAATGAACCGTTGAGGCCACGTCAGCATCGGAACATTTTGAAACCAAACTCGTCTGTCCGCAGTTACCGGCGATCTCCGGCGGGCTCGAACTCTCCACGATCGTCGGCGGACTCAAGCGCTCCACACTCACCGGCGGACTTGAGTGCTCTTCCTCCACGAATCGCCGGAGAGGGGCGACCGGAGCATCCAGAGTCAACCCGTCCGGCACGTACGCTGCCCACCTTCTATCCCTTATTTCCGAGGAGTTCCAGGAAGCATCGGAACTCGAAGAACCACCGGCCGAAGACCGTCTCCCCCGGATAGACCCCTCAGAGCGACGAGGTGCAACCGGGGGTCTCTGCAGCGGGTCGTGCTGATCCGTCTGATCATTGGGAGGATTGCCAGGAGCAGCTGCATCGCGTCGACCCCACCGCTCGAGTTGGATGAGCACCGACAGCGATGAGTCCCCCACTGTTATTTCCAGGTTCTCCGGGATGTCGGAAAGATAATCCACAGAGACGAGGCAGCGATAACCAGTGAGATCAACCATGCGAACCGAGAAGTCGTCCGCACGGATGAACCGACCGAAGCCGCCCACCAGCGCCGCTACCGTGCGTGAAGACCAGCACTCGTACGGTAAGCTAACAAGCCGGATCCAAACATTATACGTCAGTTGAGCCCTCCGAGCACGGTCGTACGGGTTCCAAGGATAACATCTCAGACGGAGATTGTCCAGCGAGAGTAACTCTCTGCGGATGAGTTGGTCGCTCGGCACCCACTCCGGGAGAAAGATCACGAAGTCCCTTTCGCTATACCGGGCCACGTGGAAATCAGAGGGCAAACCACCGAAGCGGCTCGCCATTTTGTTGGCTATCGTCTCCTGGGGGAAGTGGCCGAGGGTTCGGGGTGGGAGGACATCAACGAGCATGGCATTACGTCTCCGATTTTGTCGGGCGAAAAAATCTTCCGACAGTGGGACAAAGGCACTAAGATAGGAGGGCCGGGCCCTCATCGCACGGTAGACGCTCATCGGCAGACGATCCATGCAAGCACGTGCAATGTGCCCCGTCTTACGACACCTCAAGCACCTAATAGGAGCCTTACAGAAGGCCGCCCTGTGATCAGTATCCAAACACCTATAGCACCTCCCTTTGAAGGAGACGCTGCCAGGGGAGGTAGGCAAATGAGAAGTGTTGAAGATAGGCTTTCGACGGTTTAGGCGAGATGGCGTGACCGAGCAAGGTGTAAGGAGAGCCTCCTTGTAGCTTTTAATAAAACCAGATGAAAAGGAGGTTGGGGGCTTCTCGAGTAAGGTGTCGGATCTCCTCCAGATACGAGTCGAAGGCGTGAGGCGTGTATTGGAGGCAGGGTCAGAGTCCTCAGCTTGAGGTATAGCCTCCCGAGTTAATGCGAGTCCCGCTGCGTCCGCCCACTTCACCTTCTTGGGGAGCGATCTGCCATCAATGGTAATCTTCCCGGGGTAGGTGACCTCATTTACTCGAGCCTTCTTCAACGGAGTAGAGCTCTGGGTCCTCCTTTGTAGGTTAAAACCCGCTTCGCCAGCTTTCGAGATGTACTTGGATGTGGATGCTACAGAGATCCCTCGTAATGGTTCTTGCTCCTTCCTTTGAATATGGCAAAACGGTTTCCCAGTCACCTTCTTTGTCTTCACCTCCTCCGAAGCTAACTCCAGAGCCTTCTCCTTTCCCTTCTTCCTTCCATCCCCTGACTCCAGAGCCTTCTCCTTTCCCTTCATTCCTTCCCCTGACTCCAGAGCCTTCTCCTTGGAATATATAAAGCTAATGCTTTATTTCGTTCAGTTGGAGTTAAGCTTTATGTTCCACATGAAAGAAGCAATCAAAAAAGCAAGCCAAACTGCATGGTTTATTACCTGGAACATCATAGGTCTCATGCTCCCTGGAAATTAATAGTTTGGCAAATATACTGACCGTTCCTAGAGTAAGTGACAAAGAATTTGGTGGTCGGTATCCGAGATCCCAAGTTCGAATCTTAGTTGATTTATATTTTCAGCTAAGTTTATTTCTAAATGAAATAAACGAAACGGGTATCGTGCTACCTATCTCTCAAAAAAAAAAAAGAAAAGGCAAATATACCTCTGGGCACTCCTTGTGCGCCCTCTAATGAGTTGCTCTTGCACCTATATCATGACTCAAAGCACACATCAATCAGCATGCACTGTTCCACCCAACCAAATTGACTTAGCTCATCTGATCTCAATTCTTTTATTTTCGCTTCCAAATAAGGTCAGAATCAGCATTGAGGGGATATAAAAAGCCTCAAATTTGACTCGGTCTAGTTCAGTTGTTTCGGTCCAAGTTTTCACTTGAAATATGTATTAGCCTTTCCTGCCACACTACTATGCTAGGCTGATATGTATAATTTGGTCTATATATATTGATATATAACTTAAGCAAAATTTTATTTAGATTTTATTATTAATACATCAACAAATTTTTAAGGTACTTTCATACGGGGACAAATTTACTAGTCAATATATCATCTCGTTATGTATAGTAGCAGTTGGCTAAAAATTTGATAGTCGGTATTTGAGATCTCAAGTTTGAAATCTAATTATTTTATATTTTTACTTGAGTTTATATATCTTCAAAAAACATAAACAAAGTAGATAACTTGTTATTTTTCTCTTTAAAAAATTTTAAAAAATAAAAACTTGTTCCCTATTAAAGCAAGGTAGCACAAGTAATACAAGCAAAGAACACTGACATTCCATTCTTTACCTTTCCAAAAATGCTATATTATAAGCCCACCCGATTCAATCCAAGACACAATTAATTCATCTGATTGCCTGAAACAAGGTAAGCATTTTAATTCCCTGATTCGTCCCTAAAAAATCAACTATCTTAATCTTTTTTATTAATTTCTCATTTTTTATTATCCAATATATTTTGATCTACTGATCATACTTTAGCGTGAGCCTTAAAATGAATGAGACTTAGGTCTGACTTTTTATATCATGTTATTTCAAAATTTGTATTTTCAAGATTAATCTTATCAATATCATCTTTATTTTTCGACCTATTAAGTTGTCGGTCGCGCATGCATATTTTTCAATTAACCATATGTAAAATGTATTGAGACCCCTTCAAGTATAGATTTTTCTTTTTCTTTTTTTGAAATAGGTTATTCAGCTTAATTTACAGTTAGTTATCGTTATAATGAAATTAGAAGTTTTGTTAGATTTAGTAATTCTATCAGTTATTTGCTGCTAATTATCATTTTCTTTTATTAAAAATTAATTAAAATTACCGAGTTTAACAAATGCACTATTAATTAATTTACTAAAATTATCCATTTGAAGAAAACAATTTAAATAGAACTGATAATAAATTTAATTAAAAATGTGCTATGTAGTCGGGGGAGCGCGATCTCCATGCATTTTACATTTAAAAATGTTTTTTTTGTTTTTGTCTTTACAACTAATTAACCTTACTTGTTAATTTCAACCTTCGATCACAACAAAGAAGTAGCAGCAGCAGCAGTTATTTAATGGCCAGCAGATCCGATCAGCGTATGAATATCAAATTGCAGCAGGTGGCAAGCTGTGGCAACGTCAAGAGCCTGCGGTCGCTGATTCGCGACGACCCGAATATGCTGCACTCGAAGACGGTGCAGGGTAACACCGTGCTGCACATCGCCGCGCTGCTTGGCCACCGCGCCTTCGTCAAGGAGATATTGAAGCACGAGGACTTGCTGCTGCTGCAGCAGCTGCAGAATGCTGACGGCGACACCCCGCTGCACATCGCCCTGCGGTCGGGCCATAAGGAGCTCGCCGCTTCGCTTGCAAACCATGCAGTGGTGTGGCCAAAAGTAGAAGATGATAACAAGAGCCCGCTGCAGGCGGCGAACGCGCAGGGAAACACGGTGCTGCACGAGGCAGTGATCTGCCAGAACGCGCCGATTGCGCAGAAGCTGCTGGACGCTGACCCCAGCATGGGACACGTGAAGAACAAGAGGGGAGAGACGCCGCTGGACATCGCGGCATGCAATGGGCTGGCAAAGGTGGTGGAGAAGATTCTGGAGCATACCTCGGCCGAGAAGCACAAGGAGGTCGAGCAGGCGGTGTTCCACCGGGCCTTGCTCGGCGGGCATATTGGCAAGTGCTTATTAATTTGGTTTTTCTTTCGGATATGTATATTGTCAAATATAAGATAATATCTATTATATATGTTTAGAGCACACATATTAGTTACTCTGACAACAATAAATACTACTCCAGCAATATCAGTTTTTTTACTTTTTAGCTGCACTAATCTCGGCTAAAATACTTCACAAATTTAGATTACGGAGCTTTGAATGCAGCATGAATTAGGTTTAGAGTCTGAGCTTCGGAAATGAGAATGTTCTATTTACACGCTGCTACTTTTTGCGGTAGAGATTGAGATGAAGTAGAAGTTTTTGGTGCTGAATTAAGGCTCATTTCAGCTTCCTTTGGAGCGAAAATTATAGAGGTTTAATTCATAAGCACTTTAACTATTGAGAAATGATTCGGTACTTAATGTTATAAGCCTTAATTAACGATTGCCTTTTATATTCTGCTGAAAGCGTGCTAAGCGTTCATTAATTTATATTCTGCTGTTTTGTTGTCAATGCAAATTACTAAACGAATGCAAATGGAATTAAGGTAGCATTTTACAGCTAGCTTTACATGATTGTTTAGATTAATCGTGCAACATTACACATTGACCTCATATATCTTCATGTTTGCAATATTCTCTCACTTAATTAGTCCCTACATTTCTTATACGTTTGCTCTTGTTCTTCGCAATCCGATAGAGATCGTGAAGATGCTGCTGGAGAGGAGAAGTGATCTCCTCAAAGTTGTCGACGAGCATGGCAATAACGCCCTTCACTATGCGGTGCGGGAAGACAAGAAGGAGATGGTCGAGATGCTCCTCGAGGACACTTCCCTCGCTTACCAGAACAACGAGGAAGGCCAATCTCCGCTGCACGTAGCCGCCTTTTACGGCTCCAGCTCTGCCGTCAAAGAGATCCTAAACAACTGCCCCGACACCGCAGAACAAGTTGACTCCAGCGGAAAGAATGCCATCCACATCGCAGCCCAAAAAGGAAAGGTCCCGACACTGAAGTGCTTGTTGAAACACATCGAACCGAAAGAGATCATCAACAAGGCCGACGAGGATGGGAATACTCCTCTCCATCTTGCGGCGATGCAAGCACGGATTCATTCGACGGTGACACTGTTGAAGGACAAGAGGATCGATCCGTGCCTCCAGAATAATAAAGGCCAAACAGCTCGAAGCATCTACGAGGAACACTCAGAAATTACTACAAACGGCGTAAGTTACTCAAAGCATTTTCTGAGAAATTCAAGAATTACTAGAAATTTCTATAGCGTGATTAATAATTACATGTTGTCTCTCTCTTTTTTCTTTTTCTATGGAACTTTTTTCTGCCTAATTCATTTCCTATATGAATGAAGCAGGTTGAGGACTTCATGTCTCTTCCTTCCTCTCATAAAAAAGAAAAACCTACAAAATGATAAAAATGAGCTAATCCTTGTTAGAATTAGCAAATTGAAGTTTACCAGGATAAATTCTTACGGTGCTTTGAAATACATAGCACAAAGTTTGTACTTTAGATTTACTATTGAGTTGGTAGAGCTAGCACCCGTAAGAATCATTTGGAATATTTGGTAAAGTAACAGAAACTTGTCACCAAATACAGATGATAGTGTGGGACAAGCTGAAGAACAAGGAAGCCAAGAAATGCAAGAGCAAGCAGCTACCCCCGGCCGCAACATTGCGATCGTTCAATAAGAAAATGGCCTCGAGCGACCAGTACTTCGCGCTGAGCGTCAACATATACACTCTGATTGCGGTGCTCATCGCGACCGTCACATTCGCAGCCAACTTCACCATGCCGGGCGGCTTCAACCAGGATCACGGAACGGCCATCCTGGAGAAACGCCTGGCTTTCAAGGTCTTTGTGATCGCGAACGCGATCGCCATGTGCAGCTCCCTCGTGGTCGTCTTCTGCTTCATCTGGGCGTGGAAGGACCCGATCGAGTTCAAGCTCAAGCAGCTCATATGGGGCCATCGGCTCACGGTGCTCGCGTGCCTCGCGATGCTCATCACTTTGATGACCGCCGTGCACTTGGTCCTTACTCCTAAGTCCTGGTGGCTGTCAATTGCCGTGATTCTGATCGGGTGCAGCACTCCGGCTGTTGCCTGGCTTATACTTGGCCGCGAGGTCTTGTTCATTCCGCTGAGGTGATGATGTTGTTTTCTTCTTCTTCTTTTTCTTTTCTTTTTTGGCGAAAATGTTCGACAAGTACAGTAAATTGAGTGCGCGATATGTATTAACCATGTAAAAAAGAAGTTACAGACACAAATAAAATGTTCATGCCTGGATTGAATTCAAAAAGATTTCTTATAACTCGATCTGGATTACAAAGTTTAATTCAGAAAGATTTCTTCTATTGTACTGTCAAAATATATATGGTCTCATTTCCGATTCATGGTATTTCTCATTTTTCTCTCGGTAAACTCTGGATTACAGAGTTTAATTTGAAGAGATTTTGGTGCAAATTACCATATTTGATTGGTAAAACTGAAAGTAGCCAAAATCACATGGACCTTAGTAAATTGAAAACGGCCATACACTAGTGTTGATGATCGCTCATTATTTGTTACCAGGCAAAAAATTTGATGTTGCGCCACCATAAATCATCATTGTTGTGGAATTTATTTTAGACAATGTGTTATATTGTTTTTCTTTAAAAAATGGCAACAACCAACGTTTTGACCCAAATCAGCTTGATGTTATGTACAATCTGATCCGCTAGCGATTATAATTTATTGGATCTAAACTATCGACCCAAAATATTTAACTCTAGTTGTTATTACTAATCCGATCACAACTTTGTACCTATCCGATGTGAAACTATTTGGGTGTCACATACTCCTTCTATTTAGGCCTTAAATGTCCTCATCAGCCAAATCATAGACACAGCTCCGATTCACTAGCCAGAAGTGTGTTAGGGCTGTTGCCTCATTAATATTGTAGTCTAATTCATAGTATTATTGAATGAATCAAACAACAAATTACCTTTTTCTCAAAAAAAAAAAGAAGAAGCATTTATTTGACTTGGAAATGGCAACAACATGTAACAAATCTGGTAATTATAATATATACAAGGGGATAAAATCTGGATTGTGGGAAGAGTGTTACCAATTGATATCCCTTCTGAGGGAAGATAATAGAAAGACTATTATAGGGTTCGCTACAAACGGTACTGATTGTGCATTAGACCCTAAAAAGAGTCCATGTACACAATTAAAATATTCTTTTTTGTATAGGGATTTAAAATATTATAGCGTGTAATTACTGAATTAGATTGATTTTAAAACCTGCAGTATAGGAAGGTTTTAGTAGTGCGGTGTATAAGATGTACTTGTATCCGCTTTATATTTAATTTCAGTGATAGTTTCGAGCTTAAAAATAGTTTAGCTAAAGCTCAAGGGAGTGGAATATCTTTAACTTCAAACAGTAGTTTGAACATATATTTACAAGGAGTCCGGCTGGAATACTATCGATAGCACGAAGCATTTAGTACTATCAAGTTTTCTGCCGTTAGATTTACTTCTTTTATTATTTTCATCCGTTCAATTATACTATTCAACCAACCACCTACTCAACCCTAGGAGGCCCACATTATTCTAACCATACATCTTTTAATTCAAGGGCGGAAAACTTAATAGCACCAAGTTATTGGTGCTATTAATAGTATTTCAACCTACTTCTATTTAGTAATTAATTTATATACTAGTTTATACTAATAGGCTTTACACTGGAGCTTCACTCATGGGTAGAGATGTAAAACGGACAGGGTAGCCGGCACGATCATGGGCCGGGCTACAACACAACATGGGTGTTATAGCACCTGTGCTGGCCTGACCCGGCCTGGACCTTTGGGCCGTGCTGTGCCTAAATCTTGCGGCCCGACGGCTCGGCACAGCACGGCACAACCAGAAGGAGGCTTGGGCAATGCCGGGCGGTGGAGGGGCGGGTGGCCTGGCACGGCCCGACCCGTTTGGGCCGTGCCAGGCTGCCAGCTAGGCTAGCACGGCCCGGCACCCCAAGGGCCCTAGGGGTCAGAGCTTCTGGGGAGGAGGGGAGGAAGCCCTCCTCCCAAGGTCTAGAGGAATGGGTTTGGTCCAATGGACCAAACAGTTTTGGTCCATTGGACCAAAAATTCATCTTATTTTATTTTCAAAAAATAACATAAATTTATTTTTTAAATTTTTTAAAATATTTTTTATTTTATAATTTTAAAATTTTAGATTTTATATAATTTTTTAAAAAAAGTTTTAAAAAATTAATATTTTAAGGGGCCGGCCCGAAGTATGGCCCGTGCCTTCTGGACTGAAGGGCCGTACCGGACTTGAGGCTAGATAGCTTAGGCCCAGCACGACCCGGCCCGAATTTGAAACCGAGCCGGGTTACACCCCTAGTGGTCAGTCACGGGACAACTTGAGACCCACGGCCACGCAGAGTACTGTGATTGGAATATATTTTTGCTATATATATATATATATATAAAATTAACTAAGCCTTTATTCTTTTGATGTGTAATTAAGCTTTACGATTCTCATGGTGGAAGCAATCAATAAAATAAGCCAACATGTTAATTATTATCTGGTACATCATGGTCCCACACTCCCTGGGAATTAAAGTATAAACTTCGCTGGCGCGTAACGGGTAGAACTTTGGGCACTCCTCCTGCGTCCTCTAATGGGTCGCTCCTGTAGTGACGATGACTTGGAGCTACACAATGATTAGTGTGCTCCATTCGATCCGACCAAACAGACTTGGCTCATCCGAAGCAGATTCTTCTTTTGTTTTTCGCTTTCAAATACGACCAGATTCTATCCAGTTCATCGGATGGATAATATTAGATATGCTTCGAAATTTAATTGCCAAGTTTGATTTTGTGCGTCAACTTGTCGGAAGCTTCGCAGAAAAAAATGATTTATGTGAAACAACTGTTGTACTCTAAAAACTTTTAGAGTACAACGGTTGTTTCACATGATATCAGAGTAGGAGGTTCTGAGTTCGAGTCACGCCAGACTCCTAGCATATTAATTTCCTCCCATTTAATTTAAGCCTACGTCATGAACCGATTAAAAAGTTTCGAGCCCAGACGTGAAAGGGAGTGTTAAATATAAAAATGTTTAAACACCATTCTCTAACAGCTTAAGCTTTTAGAGTACAACGGTTGTTTCACATGATATCAGAGCAGGAGGTCCTGAGTTCGAGTCACGCCAGGCTCCTAATATATTAATTTCCTTCCATTTAATTCAAACCCATGTCATGGACCGATTAAAAAATCTCGAGCTCAGACGTGAGGGGGAGTGTTAAATATAAAAATGTTTAAACACCGTTCTTTAACAGCTTAAGCTTTTAGCAACGGTTGTTTCACAATTTATAAACTAAAAGGAGAATGTCTGTTGATCCGACATGGACTCCACAGAACGCATTGTATCAGATTTTGAAGAAACCTGTTATGAACAAACAGATCATTTCTTTCCTTTTGCCCTAGAGACGCAAATGCGCATTGTATTCTCTACAACATTATGCTCTCTTTTTGGTACAGTAAAGTTACCTCTTTTTTGACCTGTGATTTTTTCTTGCAAAAAGTTTTTATTTTAGTTTTTGTGTTCTTTCTTCTTCCACTCTTTTATGGTTTGTTTATTTTACGATTATCATTTTTGTTTCCGTTTATGCACTCTCGTACAAGATAGAGACTTAAATTGTGATTCACTCATTTTCGTTCAACCTCACACTAGAAATATGTGTTAGCATTTCAAGCCACACTAGGTGTAGACCAGCCAAAATTAATTTGGTCCGCATATTAAAGTCTAACTTAAGCTAATTTTTTTTTAGATTGAATTATTAGTACATTGGCGAATTTTGAGGGCATTTTAAGAATACATGTACCGTCACAATCCTGTTCCCTTCAGCAAAATACCAAAAGTACACAAGTAATGCAAGCAAAGTACATATTGTCTTGCGGTCCCCTTTTTCACTTTCTCAAAATATATAACACACTTTACACTTTACAGTGAGGAGAAGGCCCCTGTGTTAATAAATTAAGCCTATATATCCTACCTTGCTATACAATGCTTCATTGCAAGACAAATTTCATCTAATTGACTAAAGCAAGGTATTCATTCTAATTCCCTAATTAGCTCTCCATTTAATTATTTTGCCTTAAAAATTTATTTAATTTATGTCTTAACACGTAGGAGAAAGAAGAAGAAGCAGAAGCAGCAGTAGCAGCGGCGGTGGCATTAGCAGCACTGACGTAATGGCCAGCAGCTACCATCAGCATATGAGTACCGAATTGCAGCTGGCGGCGAGGAACGGCAACGTCGAGAGCCTGCGGTCGATGATTCGCGAGAACCCGAAAATCCTACTGTCGACGACGGTGCAGGGTCAGACCGCGCTGCACATCGCCGCGCGGCTCGGTCACCGCGCCTTTGTGGAGGAGATATTCAAGCAGGACGAGTCGCTGCTGCGGCTGCGGAACGCCGACGACGACACCCCGCTGCACGTCGCGGCACGGTCGGGCCATGCGGAGCTCACCGACTTCCTGGTGAACTATGCGTTGACGTGGCTGGAAGTCGAAGACGATAACGAGAGCCCGCTGCGGGCGGTGAACGCGCGGGGCGACACGGCGCTGCACGAGGCGGTGATCGGCCGGAACGAGCAGATCGCGGTGAGGCTGCTCAACGCCGACCCCAGCATGGGGCACGTGATGAACAAGAGGAAGGAGACGCCGCTGCACATCGCGTCGCGCGAGGGGCTGGAGAAGGTGGTGGAGAAGATCGTGGCGCATCCCTGGGTCGCGGAGCAGCAGGAGGCTGAGCCGGCGGTGCTCGGGACCGGATCGCCCCTCCACCAGGCTGTGCTCGGCGGACACATCAGTAAGTCTCTGTTTGGTTTTGCTTTTACTTTTTATTTCCGCTTTTCAGCTGCACAGATCTCTATTAAAACATTCCACTTTGAATTCAGCGTGAATTAGTTTTGCTTAAATTCAGATGAGATAGATTTTAGACTGATCTTTGGGTACTAAGAGGCTCATTCAATTTCCCTTCTAATACAAATCATCCGTCCCTTCCCTTTCGTTGGAGCGGGTCAAACGTTTGATCAGCGCGTGGAACGATCTCTCTGGTGTTCACTGATTCTTTTCCTCCGGTTACTTAGCATTATGTTTCCCTACCCGCTACCCGCCTCTCTTTTTTTTCCTTTGGTTTTTTCTTTTCTTTTTCAGGAAGTTTTGGTTAATTGCTCCTATCATGTGCGCATAGTTTATTTTAACCATTGAATGAAGTAGATAACTTGCTATTTTTTTCTCAAAATTTTTTTTTCCTTCTAATAAAAATAATATAATTTTAATCCCAAAATAAGAAGTTACTTTAGAAGTCATGACTAACAAGCAATATTAAAAAAAAAAAAGCAATATTCCTACCATTCTTTGCTTCATGAATTAAGAAAAAATTATATATGATTTCTTGTCTACTAAGTGTTAATAATGCATATATATTCTACGGTTTTGTTGTCCGAATTATAAGGTGTCGGGAATTAACCATTTTATGTCGGATAGTTGGCGCTAACTATTAATTTAGAAAATTCGAACGATTAGACACAAATAATTTGCTTAAAACATACAAACACAATGCCCAAAGATCTCGATTGTGAGTTGGCCCAACCAATCTCATGCCACTTCGAATATAACTCGGCCTAATTCAATCTCACACTATTTTGAACGTGACTTGACTCAATTCGACCTTTCGTCAAAGAATAAGATGCCGGTCCCTTTAACCCAACATTTTAGAGCTCTTTGTGATTGTTTAGATTGCGTAGCAGTTCAATCTTAGCAAATTTATGCGAAACGATATTACACATTGATCCCCGTATCTTCATGTATGCATTTTTCGCATACTTGCTACCTGGTCAATATATTGTAGGAAACAAGGCTTGCAGGTCCCTACTCTTGTACAGCTTTAAACTATGTACATTTCTTACGCATTTGCTTTTCTTTTTTATTCACAATCCGATAGAAATCATGGAGATGTTGTTAGATAAGAGAACTGATTTCCTCAAAGCCGTCGACGAGTCCGGCAACAACGCCCTTCACTACGCGGCCCAGAAAGACAGCAAGATGATGGTCGAAATGCTACTCAAGAAGGACAATTCCCAGCTCGCCTACCTGTGCAACAACAAAGGCTACTTTCCACTGCACGAAGCCGCCTTTTACGGCTCCAGCTCTGCCGTCAAAGAGATCCTGAAGTACTGCCCCGACACCGCAGAACAAGTCGACTTCACAGGAAAGAACGCTATCCACATCGCAGTCCAAAGCGGAAAGGTCGGGACGCTGCAGTGCTTGTTGAGACACATCGAGCCGAAAGAGATCATCAACAAGGCCGACGAAGATGGAAACACTCCTCTCCATCTCGCGGCAATGCAGGGCCGGATTCAATCGACGCTTATACTGTCGAAGGACAACAGGATCGATCCATGCCTCCTGAATAAGGAAGGCCAAACGGCTCGAAGCGTCTACGAGCGCCTCGAAGAAATGAGTATATATGGGGTAAGTTGTTCAAAAGTTTTCTAAAAAACTCAAAACTTAACTAGAAGAATCTTCGACAAAAAGAAGATCACCTCAAGACAATTGATAGCATATATACCTTAGTGCAGAAACTTTTGGTTCAGTTGACTCATTCTATAGCTAAATTTACCTTCCAATTGAATGAAACGTTAGTATACTATCTTTTCCTGCCGAAAAAATAGAAATGTTCATAGAGCAATAAATAGTATTAGTAGCATAAACATTGTTACCATTTATCAGATGATAGTGTGGAAGAAGCTAAAGAAGAAGGAAGCCGAGAAATGCAAGAACAAGCAGCTACCGCCGGTGGCGACGTCGCAATCGTTCCAGAAGAAAATGGCCGCGAGCGACCAATACTTCGAGCTGAGCGTGAACACGTACACGCTGGTCGCGGCGCTCATCGCGACGGTCACCTTCGCGGCCAACTTCACCATGCCAGGCGGCTTCGACCAGCAATACGGCATGGCCATCCTGCAGAATCGGCCGGCTTTCAAGGTCTTTGTGATCTCGAACACGATCGCCATGTGCAGCTCCCTCGTGGTCGTCTTCTGCTTCATCTGGGCGTGGAGGGACCCGGTCAAGTTCAAGCTCAACCAGCTCCAATGGGGCCACAGGCTCACGGTGCTCGCGTGCCTCGCGATGCTCGTCACTTTGATGACCGCCGTGCACCTGGTCCTTACTCATAAGTCATGGTGGTTGTCATTGGTGGTGATTCTGATCGGGTGCAGCACTCCGGTGGTAGTCGGGCTTATACTTGGCCGCGAGGTCTGGTTCATTCCGCTCAAGTGACCCATGCTGTTCGTCTAAATTAACTTTGCTTAAATGTTTGATGAGTACAATAATTAAACTGCGTGTGTGGCACCAGCAACGTGAAACTTAAGAACGTGATATATAAATAAGATGTTTATGAATAGATTGAATTAAATTAGATTTGCTATAAAACTAAACCTTCTTACCCTGTTTATCTTCTATTGAACTCTCAAATATATGTTCTCATTTCCCAATTGGGCGTGATATTTCTCTTCTTTTCCCTGAGTAAACTCTGGGTTACAATATTTAATTTGAAGAGATTTTGGTACGAGCTACCATATTTCGTAAGTCAAATTGAAGCCAAAATCACATTGATCATACTAGATTGAAAGAAGCCAGCTATTAATTGGAGGATTAATTATACTAAGTATTGATGATTGCTCATTATTTGTTACGAGCTAGGGATTGGTCAACTATGTGGCAAGTATATATTAAAAGATGCCAACGTAAATCAATGCATGTATGCTAGGGAATTTTAGACTTTGTTTTAGAATATTTGAATACGATCTTTTACTATGGACGGATCAAATTTAGTAAATCTAAGTAAATAATTAATTACCAAGCTTGATAATTGATTTACTAATTCATATCAAAATTTTTTTTTGAGAAAGAGATAGCAAACTATCTGTTACATTCATTAAGCAAAATGAACTAAGCATACAGTGTGGAAGCAGCTAGGACCTCCTGGGTAAGCCAGAAAAAAGACAAAAACAAAACAAAAACAAAAACAAAGCCGAGTTATTTATTGTCACTCGGCTTGGAGTGTGAAGGCGTGAAGGTGAAGGCGTTTTTTTTCCTGAGCTGTCAAGCTTTGTTGATGCTTCTAATTGTGTCTATCTGTATCTAATCGCTTGTCGACTCTCATCGCGACTTTGTCGCATCTGTAAATCCTTTCGATCCTTAATCTAAAACAAATAGGGTATATCCCTGTTTACTCAAAAAAAAAAAAACAAAAAAGCCGAGTTGAGATGAAAAGTACAGGAGAGAATTGATATCAAAATTAAATATGTTAATTAATAGCATCACCTTATCCAGAACCCAACTACAAATTCTATGTGATTCAATCCCATGTACAAAGCTCGACCAATTCAATCGATCATTTTGTTTTATTAATTAGGAGGATACATTAATTAATATCATTAATCAATCGAGTAAGATTTTAAAAATGTCAAGTCAACATTGGGCCAATCATGCCGATCGAGCACTTAACAATTTTGTTATATTAGCAGGATCCATTAATTAATATCATTTTGTTTTCATTCCTTGTTACTTCTTTTCGATCCCTCATTTCATTAAATTGTAACAACATTTCTCCTTTTATTTGGTATTCAAACATTTTTTGCACATATAAGAAAGAACCATACATAATATACTTACAAGAGTATCATCATGTTAAACATAATTTGAAATGAGTTGCAGGCCAGTTAAGAACTAAACTTTAGAGCATATCGCACTGAGTCGGTTGGAACGATAGCACGCCGTTAGCCAGATCGTAGAGTATGTGCATATTTTGCTGCTGGTAATTTCCGAATATCGATATTCCCTTAGTGCTACCCATCACTAAACACAACAACCCCCTTTGGCGATCGAGAAAGATGTAGTTCTCTAAAGGCAAGGGTAAATCGGCGCGATCGAAGTGGAATATCAGCTTCGGGACCGAAATAGCCCGGACAGAAGGCGGCACCAAGAAGCATAAATCCATCGGCCCGTCGAGCACCATGGGCAAGTTCACTTGCGAGACGAACGCCCTCTTCACAGCTTGATATGCTACATCTATTAGTGAGGTTAAAGTGCTACCAGAGTCAATGATCATTCCGCCGGTCCCGTCGGGTTGCAGTTGAAATGCCGTCTTAAGAATTGACAGGAGGGTTCCGCCGACGGTTATTCCTTGCAAAGGGAGGTAATAGAAGGTGGAGAAAGGAATGGTACTAGGGTTCTTCACGAACGTCACGTTCTGAATTCCGCTACCGGTCAGGTGTGCAGAAGATCCCAAGAGAAGCGGAGTCGGCGTAAACTTACCGTAAGAAGTGAAGCAGTACGAGAACTTTTCCAAACCCAACTGAGTTAATAGTCATAGGGGACCGCGGCTGAGCCCGATGATGCCCGAAGCATTATCCACCGGGCCGATGTTCACAACGCCGCACCCGAAACCGATGCTCGGGAGCGACACCGGGTTAGTAGGCCCGAAGCCGAAGGTCTCGGTGGCGAGGAAGCCTTGTGTCGAACCGCCGTCTCCGTAAGTGTATGAGTACTTGCAGTCCGGAGAGCACGAAAAATTTGGTAGGGCCCGACATAGAGTGCCGTTGCATGAAAGTTTCGCGAAGGTTGAGGACTTAGAGGGGTCGTAAAGCGGAGTCGACTGCGGGACGCACTCGGTGCACGATACGCATTGGGTCCAGATGAGGTCACTGCCGGTATCGACGAACAAAGTTGTAGGAAGGGGTGGGGTGCCGATCGTGAGAGTTATGTAGTACGACACGCTTGCGAACGTTACCGGGGCGGTGATGTCGGTCGACGAGAGCTTCTCTACAAGGCTGCGACGGCGGAGTTGGTCTTGGCCCGCCGCGCGCTGGAGGAGCTCCGACTTGGTGAGGCCGCCCTTATCGGAATCGACGTGCGTGAGCTCGAGTCGGACGCCGGTGAAAGTAGAGGAGGTAAGGGTTGCAAACAACAGTATGAGGTGCACTTTAAGCAGCACAATTTGCGCCATTAGCTAGTTTGAGTCTCAATTGATTGGTGGGCAAAAGAAAAGATTAATACATACAGGCGATTATGCATACATGAACTGCATATATACATAATATAAACATGAAGATAACCCAGTTGTATTAATAATTAATTCTAACCTTTCCACACATTAAAAAAAAAAGGAAAAAAAAATTGAAGATGATGCGGTTATGAACAAAGAATAGGTCCAAAGACGTGTTAGTTGGTGTCATAAGAGGTAGTTGAAAATATAATTGATACTTGGACAGCATGTATTTGTCCATCGACATAAAAATAAATGTTTATCAAGTTGTACATTTGCTCTATGTTTGGGGTTAAGTTGAGTCCATTTTATTATGCAAAATTTTTTTTAGAAAAGGTAGCATGCTATCGCTTTACTTAATAAGGATATGAACTGTGCTACAAAGTGAGGCAGCTAGGTCTCGGCAAAAAAAAAAAAAAGAAAAAAGAAGGCAAGAGCCCATGTATCTCTTAGAGAGCGGGATTCAAAAGCTAGAACATTCACAGCGCGTCTGATATTCTCAAAAATTCTCTTGTTCCGGTCGTTTCAGCTAGACAGTCCACCACGTTCTAGCTAGACAGTCCACCACGTAGATATTATGCAAAATTATTTTTTTAGTAACCTACCAGTTTTATTTATTTTTTCAGAAATAAATTATATAAAATTATGAAGCATTTAGGCTTTGAAATTAAAACTTCGTCTATCAACATTAATCCTTTAGCCAGCTTAGGTACATACGATTTGTATTATTATGCAAATTTTTAATTTTGGTTTTTGGATAGTTTTTGACACTCTCAGGGTCTCCTAAGGTTGTGGTTAATTAATAAATAGTTTGGCCTAGCATGGATGTAAAATTGAATCAAATGCATTGGCTAGTGTTAAACATCAATTTGTTAGGTTTTTTTTTGAGAAATAGGTAGCAAGCTACCTGCTTCATTCATTAAATAAAATGAACTAGGCATATATGATGGAAGCAACTAGGGCCTCCTAACCAAGCCGACAAAATAGAAAAGCAAGAAAAAAGGCGAAAAACAGGTCCGTAAAACGGGAAGCGTAAAACCTAACAAAACAGAGGAAAACAAGGAAAACATGGGTAAAAGGGCGTAGTGAATGAGACTGAAGTTATATCTCAGATTCAGATAACGCATGTCCAGTTTTTGATCAGAGCGCCGACTCGTTCCAGAGCCCGGGAGGCGTTGGGAGACCCATTGCAGAAGATGATCCTGTTTCGCTCCGTCCAAACGACCCACCAGATTGCCGCTAGCTGGGTTAGACTGTTCGATCTGTCCAAATGACCCACCAGATTGCCGCTAGCTCTATCCAAACGACCCACCAGATTGCCGCTAGCTCCATCCAAACGACCCACCAGATTGCCGCTAGCTGGGTTAGCTGGGTTAGACTGTTCGATCTCAATTTGTTAGGTTTCACTACAACAGAATTAGGTTATAGGGACACATGTTTGGGACACTTTTGAGTAAGTGTCCCATTTATACTAAAACTTAAAAAAATATCTACTTATACCTAAATATAAAGCCCAATCCAACCAAAAATAAAAGATTACTCTACTCAACCCATCACACCCAGTCCATTTGACCCGATTACAAACAGAAAAGAAAAAAAAAGAAAAATCAATTACCATCTTTTCTTCTCTCTTCACTCAATTCACAGAAATTCTAGACGAAGGTCTTTCCTGTCGTCCTCCTCCGTCACCGTAGCCAATGAGATAGAGTTTCAGCGGTTGCTAAATACTTAAATAAGTGTTGGTAAATTAGCAGCACTCTTTTAGGCTATAGCGACACTCTTTAACTGTCACTATATACCTAGCGACTCCACATATAGCAACACTTTTTAAAAGTGTCGGTAATTTTAGCTAGCAGCACTTTTTTGACATGTACCTACATTTAAAAGTATCGCTATAGACCGTTTTTGTTGTAGTGTTTAAATCAACTTTACGAGCATTTACCACATTTGCATTTGGATTGTTAGATTTTATGCAGATCATAAAAGCTCAATTATATATATATATATATATATATATATATATATAGGTTTGAACGGTTGGATTTTTTTTTTTAGAAAAAGGTAGCACGCTACCCGCTTCATTCATTGAAAAAATCAACTAGGCTACAAGAGTGGGGCATCTAGGGCCCCGATAAAAAAAAAAAAGAAAAAAAAAGGTTCAAGTAGGTAGAACTGAATCCCACTCCTTCAGTAACTGCCGGAGAGTGATGACAACCCTCTCAGGGTTCGGATGGATTTCTCTAAAGATCATGTCGTTTCTGGCCTTCTAAATACACCACCAGCAACCGACTAAATGTGTAAGGCAGTCTCTTTTCTTTCTTCGGCTCTTCCTAATCCTTCACCTATCCCAAGCGCGGTTAACCTCATCCTCCATGTCTAGAGTCTGAACTCCATCTACACCCGACACTAAGATGAACTTGCTAAAAAAACACCTCTAGTGAACAGATGGTCTACTGTTTCCTCGGCCGACCCGCATAGTACGCAGGTTGAGTCTTGAACCCAACCTCTTTTAACTAATCTATCGGTCGTAGGGATTCTCTTATTAAGAACCAGCCAGCAAAACACTTTAACCTTAAAAGGGATTTTGACTCTCCACATTGAGCTCCAGTAACTATGTTACATCTTAATTTTATCTCTCGAACATTCACTACAAATCCAATATGTAACTAAACTCATATCAACAAGGTACGTACATGCATATCAAGTTGACTTTCGGAATGAAAACTAAATCCAAACATCAATTGATCTAAATATTTCTTAATATACTAATCTGAAAAATAACAAAAGTATAGTTGCGAATAAATATCATTAAATTGCTTTGACATTCGTTCATTTGTCGCCTTATTTAACAAAATGATGACTTCGAAATGGCCCAGCATGAATCCGGCCATTTAAGACCATAAAAGGGATTTTTCCCCCTTTTTTAACCACTCAATAGTCAATCCAACAAAATAGTAATTAATGTAGGAGTTGCTTCCGTTGAAAGTTTCCCAATCATTACTAATAATTAAAGTGATAAATTATTAAAAATTTTGCCGTGACTGTTATTTTATTAAGTAGATAATGTACCGGCCCTAATTGAAATAAATTAGGAATATACATATACATATACATATATATATACATATACATATACATATATAGTGAACATATACATATATAGTGAGGCTACTATGCTATCGGAAGCACGGAGCCTTCCGTGCTTCCAGCTCGTTTTCGATGTTGCCACTTTCGAAGAAAAAAAAAGGTGATTAAGTTAAGCACGTAAGAAAATTTAGTTCTTTAATAAATAATTTTAAAGAATATCTTAGCCTGATTATATCCGTTCAAATTAAATGTCGTGGACTTATTTTGTCTAGTAAGAAACGGCTGAAAATATATAGCATGTCTTAGACATCTTCTCTTTCATGTTTAGCTTGAAATATGTGGACTGATGAGAGAGTAAAGAGAGAAAAAATATGAAATTTAATTAGATAATAGATGTCGAAAATTTAACTTTCAAATTTTAAAACTGAGTAGACTTAGAACGGCTCTGAAACCATATTAATAAGCATCAATCTATCTAATAAGATAGAAAATAGTCTTTAAACCAAACGGAGGTACTCTGATGACCTTTGATGAAAGCGAGACGCATTAATTTTTACAACAAAATGAATTAGAATTTTTTGTTTCTCTAAAAAGATAATGGTGTGACTTGTTACAACTTACACCAAAGAGTTATATTTCCTTGTTTAGGGATTAAGTCAATTTGCACAAAAAAAAAAAAAAAAAAAAAAAAAAAAAAAAAAAAAAAACATATATAACTATATAACTATCTAGATAGGGAGTTCTATTACTTAATTAAGTTTGCTTTAGTGATTTCAAAATTAATATTAAAAATGCATCAATATTCTTTAACTACTACAAGCGTATACACCATCTACAAAGACTTGTAAATTCCTTTGTTAATTACCAAATATAAAATTTTCCTATTACACATGTATAAGGCCATAAAAATATCTCATATTATTGCCATCATAATGGTAAGATTTTCCTTTGTTACTTGTTTTTTTTTTCTCTCTCTTCTATTATATATTTTTTTGAAACATATAAAACAAATGCACGATGAGTACGAGGGATATAGTGTGGCATAACATTTAGTGGTTGTTTAGTCCCGGCATGTATTTGCAACTCTATTCTAATTGTAACTATATGCAAATTTAAATTCAGCGTATGTTTTAATACATTTGAATTCAACTAATATATTTATAACTGCACAAAAAGATTCAACTACAGTAGTCACTTGAAGGGAGCAAGTTTAAACAAAAGTAAGCTTACCTTTCTAATAATTTTTATTTTTATTTTTTTCATTTCCTGCACAGAGGCCAGGTAATCTCATTATTATTATTATTATTATTATTAGATCTATATAATGATAGAAAATAGTAAATCCATCTTTCAGCTACATGCGACCAAATAAATTATTTATAATTAAAACGCTTTGTTAGAACTAAAACCGAGAAGATCTAGTTCGTCGGATGCGAAAATACCAAAAGAGATCCGAGAAAGAGAGAAGAAACATAAAGCACACAATATTTACGTGGTTCGGCCAACGGCCTACGTCCACGGGCGAAGACGGAGCGAAAATCTTCATTAGAATCAAAGTGGTGTACAAAATATGCCTCTCTCACAAAACCCTAATCCTAAAAAATACACCCATATTTCCTCTTTCATCTTCCGCACTAAACTAAAGGAATAAAGAGTATATTTATAATAGTGGTTAAATCCTAATACAATTAGGAATACAAATCCACTAAGATTAGGAATATCTCGATAAATTAGGCATAATTTAAACTTAACTTAATTGGATAATCAAAATAGAATAGGGATAGAAAATCTTGCGGTACTAGAATTCGAGACATATCTAACACGCTTTTTATTATATAGAACCAAATAAAATGCATATAATTAAAATTACTGTATTTTTAATTGCATACATTATTAGCTATACTGTATTTATAATTTTACCGAGCCAAAGAGGCCTTAGGTTTATTAGCCTTTGTTTTGACACCACAATTATACATACTACGTACGTACGACACAAGATAAATGGCGAACCAAACCATGATAGACTAGCAAGCTCAAAGTGTGTTGCATTGAGCCGGCAGGAAAGATAGCACCTCATTGTCCAAATCGTAGAGTATGTGCATATTCTGCTGCATGAAGTTGCCGAACACCGATACGTCGGACGAGCTCGCCATTGCGAGGCACCACAAATCTAGATCAGGGATCGGGCGCATGTAGTTCTCCGCCGGCAAATCCATGTCGGCGCCATCGAAGTGAAACGTCATCGACGGCATTTGCGGAGGAGACGAACCGGCTTCCAACGTGTAACATAGATCGTACCCTATATCGGAACCGTCGTCGATCGGAAGGTTCACTACTGATTCGATTGCCTGCGTCACGGGTTGATACGCTTCGTCGACCAAAAGAGTAAGTGTGGTGCCGGAGTCGATGATCAAACCGCCGCTTCCGTCCGGCTTCAAGGCGAAAGCCGTCGACGGGATCGAAACCAAGGTAGAACCTAGTGATATACCTTTCAAAGATAGGTAATAGTAGGTGTTGTTAGGGTTTGGGTTTGAGACAAACGGAGTGGATAGTGTTGCACTGCTATTGAGACTAGCCAGTGATCCGAGAAAAAGTGGACTAGCACTCGTAGTATCGACAAAAGAAGTGAGACAGTAGGAGAACTTTCCGACACCCAACTGAGATATCAACGACAAGTTCCCCCTCCCGAGCCCGACTATGCCGGAGGAGTTGAAGAAGTACATAGTGCTTGCGTTGCCGCAGCCCAAACCGATGTTGGGTACCGCGACCGGGTCGGAGGATTGGAATGTGAAGGTCTCAGTTGCGAGAACTCCCGTGGCGGATGTGTATGTTTGTGTGTAAATATCACCGTAACCGAAATCGTAATGGCAATTTCCCAGATAACATGAGGCTTGGGAGTTTTCGACAAAGAGGTTTTCGCATAGGGGACTATCGCACGGCGGCACCGTGAAGGTGGAGGATTCGGAGGAATTGTAGGTAGGAGTGAGAAAATCGGAACATAGATCGCAGGGCTGGCACATGAGCCAGACGAGGTCGCTGCCAGTATCGGCAATCCCGGTGTAGGTCACCGGAGGGGTACCGATCGATAGGTCGATGAGGTACTCCCCGACAGCCCCGTGGACGGGAACGGGAACTCTGACGTTGGCAGCGGCATTGGCGCTGAAGCAGGCCAACCGAATCCTGTCCCGTTGGAGCTCGCGGCGGACGAGCTCGGCCCCCGTGACCTCGCCCTTGGAGCCAATGCGATAGATTTCGACTCGGGCACCATCGAAGGGAGAACAGAAGGGGGAAAAAGTGGAGAAAAGGATGAGAATGAGGAGCATTTGGGTCATCTTCGTGGGATTATATTCTATATGATTAACAACTTACTTAATATATTGATTAAGGCGATGGTATATGGTAGAAGAAAAATGTTAGTTACCAAATTGTATCTGTTGCCATGCACAATGCATGCATGAATCCTAATTCGCGCGAAAAACTCAATGGCGGGTACAGGTGGAACAGGAGTTAACTCCGGAGCTCTCAATCGCGCCTTCGACTTCTCCGATTTTACGGCGAAATTGAATCTTACATCGTTGCGCACGAAAATGACATGTCCACAACCACATTATATAATTCTTCAGAAAAAAGAAAGAAAAAAAGAAAGAAATTAAGAAAGAAAGAAAATATAGTCATGCATGCATGCATGCATGAAGTGGCGAGTCTACAATTAACCTCCAAAAGAATGTGGAGTGCTCGCTTATATATGGGAATCATAGGAGATTAAACTATATATATATATATATATATAGAAGAACATGCATCAAGTGGTAACTAAAATATACATAGTAGACTCCAATTAATGAAAGGTATGAGCATACAAAATAAGCAAATCTAAGTGGACTTTAACGGGAATATTGTATTTTAAGTCATGATTGGGAATCTTAATTATTTGCCACCAACTACTGTTCACTTAAATAATTTCCAACCATGTTAATAAATCTAAAGTCAATGATGGACTCTATATGACCGTTTACTATGAGGAGAGTGTCCACAAAAAGTTTCTGCTCAAGTAATATATATATAGTTCCCACCCAAAAATAAAAATTAAAAAACAACTATCTAAATTTTGAACACAGGATTTTGTACTCTATTAGTATGTGAAATAATCAATCACTCTAAGAACTTAATCCGCCAAAAATTAGCATACTCTTTATTTTATATTCAACAATATATATGGTATTTCTTCTTGTAAAAGCTCCTCCGAAATTTTAAAGCATTACATATTTGTTATTGTTAGTTAACTTTCTTCAATTAATGACTATTTTTCACTGTTATGATTGACAAGCTCTTGTAAAAAAAAAAAAACACAAAATAATTTTTTAAGGATTTAAAATTTAGGTTCATGTAGAATATTCAAAATAAGGTTTTTTTATTTTAGATGAAGATAGCAAACTATTTCATTTTTAAAAAAAAAAAAAAAACTTAGCTAAAAATATGAATTAATTAGGATCTGGAATACCAACCACCTAGTTTACATAAGCTAGAATAAAGATATTATAGGAATTGATAAAAATATCTTAAGGCTCCGTTTGATTGGCGGTATAAGCGGGGATAACGGAAGTTATCCCCGCTATTCCGCCAAACAAAATAATTTTTGGCCGGAATATTTTATCCCAGTCAAACTTTGCTATTTCTGACTATTCCGGAATAGATTGGGATTTGCTGTTCCACCATTTTGATGGAATAGTGCTATTCCAATATTTAATTTCAAACTTAATTAAAATTATGAATTGAATTAAAACTAAATTATATAAATATAATATGTTATATATTATAACACATTTTTTTGTTATAAAATTATTAATTGTACTATATTAATAATATTATTTATTATTTAAATATTATAATAAATTTTATAATAAATTATATTTAAATATTATAATAAATTATTTTTATTAAATTTAAGTTTAAGTAGAAATTTTAAAAAAATTATAAATTTATTAATAATAAAAAATTTATAAATTTATTAAAATATTTATTTTTATCAAATTTATAATTTTATTATAATAAATTATTTTTATTAATTGTTCCAACCCTATTCTTATTTAAAAAATTTAAAATATAAATATTTAAATTTAAAATTTAAAATTTTAAAATTTAAAATTTGTAATCTCAAAATTAAAGTTATTCTAAATTCCAAATTTTAAATTTTAAATTTAAATTTTGATATTTTAAATTTTTAAAATTTAAAATTTTATATTTTATATTTTCAAATTTAAATTTGATCTTAAATTTAAGTTTGAAATTTAAAATTAAAATTTTGATAAAATTTGAGATTTTAAATTTTAAATTTAATTTTAAAATTTTGAAATTTAAAATTAAATTTTAAATTAAAAATATAATTTAAAAATTTAAAAATTTAAATATAAAGATTTAAATTTTAAAATTGAAACTTTACAGGAATAACCCAATTTTCATCCAAACGCAAAATTGATTTAATCCCCGCTTATAACTCAATTTATACCTATCCTTAGAATAACAACTTTTTGCTTATCTCCGAACCAAACGATACCTAAAAGACATATCTTTTGTTAAAAATTAGTCTGATTGGATCATACGAGTCTAATTAGAGTCAAGTAAAAGGTCAAATAGTGCGAGAAAGCTTTTTCGTAGTTCCTCACTCGATCGTAAGCGAGAGAAGTGTGTACGAGGATCATAACTTGGCGAATTTTGCCAAGTTAGAGATGAATGATCTCTAATCTCTCTCTTTTTCTCTGTTGTGAAACTTTCATTGTAATTAAGGTCGATGTTTTCATCCTTAGGGATAGCATGATCTAGCAAGAAAATGTCAAATTTAGTCTATCAGCGAGAAAATTTAATTAATATGCACAGTCGTTTTTGCAGGATTTCACAACTAAATTCATTCATTGGAGCATTTCACCGAACACTTGGCGAGCGCGCTCACAGGGAGAGTGCGACGAGAATGGCTTGGCGACACCGCGCCCGCGCGGTCTCGATCCGGTCCCTGATGGTGTCTTCCTTGGCCGCGGCCCTCACCATCTCCACGTCCATCTCGATGAGCTTGAGCACGCGGCGGAGCTCCGTGACCCTGCGCTCCTCCACCTCGCCGCGCGCGGCCATGGCCTCGGCCTCCTCCCGCGCCCGCTCCGCCACCACCTCCGCCACCTTCGCCAGCAGCGCCGCCGAGCCGTACCGCCCCCGCCCCATCAGCCCCTCCAGCTTCTCCAAGAAGTCCGCGATCGCCCACCCCTTCGGCCTCGCCTTCGCGATCTCCTTCGTCCGCTTCCACCCGATCTCGAAGTTCGGGGGCTCCGGGGGCCGCTCGATCGCCGATCCGGGGCCGCGCGCCGGGTCGCGCACGATCGCGGAGGGCACGCGCCTCTCGACGGCGAAGGAGGTGGTGGCGGCGGCGGCGGCGGCGGCGGCGAAGGGAGTCTCAACAAAAGCATCGGACGAGGGGTCAGGATTAGGGTTAGGGTTAGGGTTAGGGTTTGGGGACGAGGAGGAGCAGCGAGGGACGGAGATGGAATTTTGGCGGGAAGAGGGCGGTGGCGGGAGGAGGAAGCGGAGAGCGGAGGCCATGGATTGGTTGAGAAGAGAGAGAGAGAGAGAGAGAGAGAGAGAGAGAGAGAGAGGGGATAAGGTGTGTTGTTTGAGGTGAGCGAGCGTTAAAATGGATAAATGGGCCAAAATGGGCTTTTTATGAAGCCCATGATATCAATAAATGGGCCTTTCTGACAAGAGCATTACACTGAACATAGCTGTTTCCTCTGTTTTGTTTTGTTTTGTTTTGTTTTGTTCCACGTTCAGAAGCCTACTAAAGAGGAAGAAGGACGGAGGTAAGTGGTTGGATTGCAAACTTTGCAAATATCGAAGCAAGTTAAATGTGTTCCGACAGATCGCACCCGCCTCCTCTCGTTGGGTAGTTCGGCCGAGGAAATGCGCGACACTACTGAGATAAGACGGAGGTCTCTAGCTATTTGTGCTGCTCATCTCTCAGTGTTTGTTTAGCCTCACTTTTAATTTTCCTCCACTACTTCGAGTTAAATGCAATCTAACAACTTCAGAACGGCAGTAATCGATGCTAGAGTACAGGGCAAAGAAGAAACTGGATAACTTCAATAGCACTTTGCCTTACGACAAGTCCGATCAATCCCTAAATTAAAGTTGAACAAACATAAACCTAATTTTGTTGACTAAGTTCCCTGCTAATCATGTGGCCCAGTATAACATGGCCCAACTATAACTTAAAACAAAATAAATAAATAAATAAATAACAAAAGGAAAGGGTGATAAATGCCACTCACAATTTTCCTTTTTGACCTCCAATTAGGGATTTCTTTGTCATATATAAAGTTTTACATAGACTTTTTTTGCCCTAACAAATAGGTTGGGTCCTAGACCTTACCCTGAACCAGCCCAAGAAGATGGTTTCTAAGCATTATAAAGTCTTAATAATGTTGTGCTTATTTTATACAAAATTGATGTGGACATCGGGATGTTATTTAAAAGTTGGGATTTTATCCAAACCAATAAAATAGCCCTAACTCTTTTCTTCTTTTGAGTTTTCACCATTTGATAGGTCAAGCTAAGCATCATATGCTTAAGAATAGTATATTCCAGTTCAAATTCAACTGTTCTTAATATTAAAAGCTTTATTATATTAACACTTTGGTTATCAATGTGTGCAGAGCCATTAATCAAATCTTAAGTATTGCAATTATGCGCGGGGTCCATTATTATTTAATATATTATCAGATTCATATATTGTTCGCAGGCTCTCTATCTGGACCACTTATATTATTATACTCAGATTTTTTTTTGTCATGTTTCTAAAATAGCTTTTCCGTACCAAAAAATAATAAGCTAATAATTAGATCGTTGGCGCTAACCGTTAATTTCAAAAACTTGAGCAGTTAGAAATACGCAATCAATTCACATAAAGTATGTGACACAGTCGAATCAGCCTCACGCCACTTCAAAGATGACTCGTCCAATCCAACTTCATGCTATTTCAAATATGACTTGATCTAATATGATCTTTTGCCGCAGGGCAGAATGCTGATTCTTTTAAACTAATACAAATTTGTCGATACAGCTTATGGCTAAAAATATTATTTTGACCATAATTGTAATTTGAAGCTTCTATTTTTGTTTTAGAGAGAAATTATAAAATAATTATTGATATGTCATCACTGTGATATAGTTATCCTCTAGCCACACTGTTTAAATTTGGCCCAATCCACTTTGAACCACTTGTTATATTTATTTTAGTGAATCACAGCAACTGTGCATGACAAAAGCATGCCTTGGAATCAGGGTGCACAGTGTAAAATGTGAAGTAAATAATTAAAGGCAAAAGGCACAGCCAAAACCTTATATAAAGATAAAAACCTTTTTCCAAAAGCTTCTATTTGCACAACTTTTACCTTAAATGCTATGATGCTTGAAAATGACTTTAATGAGAGAGAGAGAGGATTTGAACTCATCTCCTCTGCCCAAAATAAAGTTGGCCACAAACAATTGGGAAAGTTCATGCATGTATTCACATGCAACTTAAGAGGCCCTTGTTGTCCAAATACTAAATGCAGCAATCCAACAGCATATATAGCATGTTGTTTTAATTCTTTGTAGCTTTGGATTGCAGTATAGATTTGTTTGTCTTGTTGTAATATATAGTATTGTCAACAAGTGTCTTGTAAAAGTTTTTTTGTTACTTAAAAATGAATCATAATGCTTAAAAATGTTTCATACTACAAATATTTTAGGAAAAACTTCAAAAACCCCCCCTGTGGTTTCGTGCATTCTCACTTTGCTACCCTGTGGTTTAAAACGTATCAATTTACCCCCCTGTGGTTTCATTTTTATCTTTTCGGAAGCTTTTTCGTTAATATTTCGTTAAATTATATACAAAAAACTTCAGATAACCATCTATATTTATCGAATAGTCACTTTAGTATCCTTTAATTTTAACTTTGTCACTGATTTTTAAAAAAAATAATAATAAAATTGATAACAAAAAGATAAAAACGAAACCACAGGGGGGCAAATTGATACGTTTTAAACCACAGGGTAGCAAAGTGAGAATGCACGAAACCACAGGGGGGGTTTTTGAAGTTTTCCCAATATTTTATTATTGAACTCGTTTTGGAAGTGAGTTAATTAATAAAAAAAACAAAAGCAAAAGTACGTAGAACTGATAGATTTGTAATGAAAGGCATCAGTACCGGTCAGATAGACCCAAATGGCACCCCCAGTTTGAGGAAAAGATTATGACATTAAGTCATAGTTGAAAAATTTTTACAGTAAATAGTTTCTTTTTTGAGAGAAGGGTAGTATGCTACTTTATTCATTAAGTAGGTGAATTATATAAAGTGAGACAATCATGGCCTCGAGGGGTACAGTAAATGCTTTTATTGCATGTTTTTTTACATCATATGATAGAGATATTTACCACTATAATGATTGGTTTTAAACACAGCATTCAAGTTATGTCATATGACAGTGAATTCTCCTATCAAATCTAATTATTTGTTGATTTTGAATATAAAATAAAATTTGTCATTCTATATATGCAGATTACTAATGCAATAGATAAAAGACATTAAGTATCCTTTGCAGATGACCTCAAGTTTTGAATATTGTTTTTGGTTTTTTCCTTTGATATTTGTAGTTGTAGGCTTGTAGCCTTGTGGCCCAAAACCTCTCTCAGGAACATTGTTTTGTGACCATTGCAAAGTCCTAATAGCCCCCAAAAAAAAATTAAAAAAAAAAACAAAAGAGGAAAATTAGGAGTGGTTGCTTTCCATTGCTGTCACTTGCATTGGATTGTGGTCCTCTTGTTGGATTGCAACCCACTTTTACCCTCATGTAACCACCTCTTTAAATCAGTGCACTCACGTGCTCCATTCCCCAAGAGGTAAAAGGTGAAAAAAAAAAAAAAAGGAAAAAAAAAAAAAAAAAACTAACACTAGGTGCTTAGGATCCTCCTTTCCCCATAGAAAGGAAATTCCTTGAAGAAGCACATGTACTGGAATGGACCCATGAAAGTGATGCATAAACCTCCTCTCTCTAGAGTCTTAATTAGACACATCAACCTTAAACCTCAATGTCTTAGATCTAAGTTAAGAGCACTTTCTTTGGCCCACTCTTTATTCTATTTTCAACCTATTTGATTTTATTATAGAAAGCAAATTTATTCAAAAGTATTTCTATATATATATATATAGTATTATTAGAAATAATACTATTCAAATAATATTTTACCAAGTAACTTTACTTCATGTAGCAGCGCCAAACAAGTCCTTAGTAAGAAAATAAAGCTCGCATTGTTTCTAATAGTGCAAGCTTATTTATTGCTCATTAATGAACTACGACCTAATGTACTTTTGCTAGCAAATCCCAAAACTTGTGGCAAATGCTGTTCCTAAAGGAGAAAGCCAATCTTCTGAGAGGTTGCTAATATTGCTGCAATGTGGAAAAGAATCTTTGGTTTGATATTTGAGCCTAGTTCATGATCGAGTTTCTTATGTTCAGCAAATGTGGTCCTAGGGTTCTATTGTTGTAGGCCTTAGAATGGTTCCTCTTTTTTGAATCATTTCTCATTCCACTTGTTTTTTTGCAATATATATGGACCAATGCACAACCATTCAAAGTTATTCCAAAATTGTGCCACATTTATTTAAGAACTAAGGTTTTTTAGGTGCCCTAAGGGCATTTTCTATGATGACAATAAAATCATTGTTTTGTCATAGGTGAATACATACATAAATCAGGGATGTTAATAAACCTAGCTAGATAAACATGTTAACATACCTAAATTTGCAGAGAAATTTTAGTTTGCTTCATAAAAATTATGGCTCAAAAGCTTACCGAAGTAAGAATTTGATATAGTTTCTGGAAAAATGTAGCTTATTAATTAGCTACAACCGCATCAACTATATATCGAAGGCTTGGGTTAATTAAATTATTACTCAAAATATCGATCTAGCTAAGCTTTAAACCTGCTCTAACGTCATATAGTTAACCAAAAATCCGATCTAATAGAAATGTACTCAATTCAAAAAGTTTCTTGGATTCAATCGTTACTTATTGATTGAAACACACATATATATGCATAAGCCTTGTATGCGAAAATTATATCTTTTCTGCTTTTTGCAACCAAAATTTTTATTCGCTTTTCTTAGCTCATTTTGCTTTGTATACAATGTATATAGGTTATCTAAATCAACATGCACGTGACATGCACATGGAAGAAGCATGTTACTTCATAATTCAAACATGGTTGATACGCATGTTCGACAAATTTCTAGGTTGTCCTCGTGGGTTGTGGTTCATGTGGGTGTTACGTATAACACATGCACATCCATCTAATTACTCCATTGTTTAACATTTAAGTGTTTTGTTTTATTACGCTTTTTTAAACTTTGATAAAAAAAATTGTTAGGAATCCACTTATAAGAATATTCTCACTTTTTTGGTATTTGTAACCTAAATTAATAACAACTACTGAAACTTTGAATAAAATTAAGTTACAAAAAAGTATTATATATCTTAATACAGTAATTTTTTTTTTAGAGAAAGATACTATCCGTTTCTTTTATTTTTTTTTAGAAATAAATTTATCTGGAGATGTGAATCGACTAGATAACTTGTACAACTTATATATGCCAAAGCATTCACATGCATAGAAAATGTCCAGCATGCGTAACTAACGAAACTATGTGCTCATTTTGTCCCTGGAATAAGACCACATGCTTTCACAAGCATGTTATTATATCCACACATTTGAGTACACCCAATACAAACCGTGTAGCACCATGCTACTAACCATTTCTCTTCCTCAAAAAGCATGGTTCTCAACATCATCAACCGTAAAAACTTGATCCGACGACAAAGATTGTTTGATTACTTTTCTAATAGCTTTCTTCGAAAGAAAGGCGAAAGCAACCAATTTTAGGATTAGATTAGATAGAATAAGAAGAAATAGTGCGGGGAATACAATGCAGAAATCCAAATAACTAAATCTGAAGATATGAAATCATCGATCAAACCCCGAAAAAAGATTAAGATTTCTCCAATAGGATTGGATCCTAAAAATATAATCACATTTTTCTAGACCGGTGAAATCACGCCACGCTGTATCTGAATCTAGTGAAAGAAATATGAAATCAATACTACATAAACTTGTCTAACTCAAAAATAACATAATACAACACAAATATCATAATTTTTTTTTTTTAGTTTTGAATAATGATAAGTTATAGATATATTCACACAAAATTTTTAATTAAGCTGATCCAGCTTATTCGATTCTCGAATAAGATTCACTACCCTCATGCATTATTTTATTTTATCGTGAGAACATTCAAAATATTTAAAATTAAATAATTAATTATTAACAAATCAACTCTTATAATAATCTTATATCTTATATTCTTGTTAGAAGCGAAGTTGTGCGTTCAGAGTGTGTGGGTTTACACGACACGTACGCCGAGTGCTTCGTTGGATATGAACTTAGAAATACGATATACGTACACTCGTACGTACACCCCTCTAATGCCTTTAACTTCATCTCAGTATCTCACCACCCAAAATTTCCATTTCATCATCAGGGTGTTGGCATAGAAATCTCTACGCGAGATATTAAGAATATTATTTTGGTCATTTTTGAATGCGTAAAATATTATTTGGTAGACGAAGAGTATATGTGATTGAATATCGACTTTTTAAGTTAATTTTTTGGAACTAAATTTTTGAGCTTGCACATATATTCCTTATAAAAGAAATCATTATATAATTAGCCTTTTTATTTTTAAG
The DNA here is from genome assembly GCF_001540865.1 of Ananas comosus. Lineage (NCBI taxonomy): Eukaryota > Viridiplantae > Streptophyta > Magnoliopsida > Poales > Bromeliaceae > Ananas > Ananas comosus. The sequence goes on from NC_033627.1 coordinate 13,990,059, forward strand.
ATAATTTGTTAATTTCAATTTACTAAATTTTATGGCTATGTCATGGACTATCAATATATCTAAACTTTTTATTTATTTTTGGAATAACCATATATTATTCTTTGGGCGTGGTTGTTTTTTTATTTTATTTTATTTTATTTTTTGCTTATCATTATGATCTCAATCTCTTATTAAAGGACCATCCCCATCCTTCCAACATTCACCGGCCAATGCATTAACTTGTTCCTTTCACCATTAAATTTTTTTTTAGCCTTTATGAGAGAATAATTATTTCTTCTATATAAATTTATTTAGTACCATATATACCATTTTGACACACACACACAAAAAAAGATGGGAGCTGTCCCCAACATGAGACTGTTTTATTTGTCGCTCATCCAATTTTAAAATTTGTGTTGTATACAAAAAAAACGACAGATGAGACAATCTCACATTACTGTCACTACAGATATTGTTTTTAATTATAATGATCACTTTAAATTGAATAATGAGAGAATAACTCCACAATAACTTCACAATTAATTAATTATCAAACTATGAATAGAGAATACCTCATTAAATTCAATGAAGGTTAATTAATACATGATTGCATGGATGCTACTATGTTGTAACCAAAATTTCCTCATTTGCCTTATTATTGCCAAATATATATATTTTTCCCAAAACTTCAATATCAATTAATTATCATTGTAAAAATAATTGGAATTAATGCAAAGATGTAGTTAAAATGGAGTCATTTTTACCTTGATATTTGGTGATTCTCTTATATGTAAACATATTTATTAATGGAAACATACTTTTTTTTATAGTTGATAGGGGGTCAAATTAAGAGCCTTAATTGGTTACTTGAAACCCAAGACAAGAACACTCCTACGCGTGCCTTTGGAGCCCTAATCACTCTTTCACCCACCCAATAGGACAACCCAATTAATTAGCTATTGTCAAATTCTAATTAAAAGGATTAGCAATTTAATACAAGATAATAAAATGGATCAAACACAAAACTAAATGAAATCACCATACTTTGTAGCGTAGAATTTTACAATCCTTTTGCTTTTGATGAACACGTCAAGCATTAGTGCATCACTAACTAGATCAGTTAGATGGTATCCTCGCTTGCAAAGTATAGATCTTTAGTTTAAATAACTTTTGCGTTGGTGTGTATCTATGATCTATGAGCATGTTTGAGGAAGAAGGAGAAACAAATGTAATTCAGGTAAAAATAGTGATTGAGTCGAGCGCGAGATCAAATATGAGAAAAAGGTTTCGTTTCGTTTATAACTAGAATGTAGGCGTTATTTCTTTGATCCTCCTAACTACATTTTGAGGTTTAAAACTCTTATTTACACCAAACAAAATTCAGATTATCTTTTTCAACTATGCGTACCCAACTATAGAATATAAGTTGTTCTTAATATAATAAGCGTAATGAATCTGGTCAAATTTTACAACTCAATGTATCTGATAAATAAATAATAAATAGATTCAATGTATCTAATAGATCGATAAAAACTTACAGTCTCTCACACAGTGCCGAATGTTAAGATCGCCATAAATGCGTTAAATTTTTCAAAAACTAACTTGTAATCACATGGCATATTCTCCAACACCATCACAAAAAAATTCCCTTTTTAACTCTATATAAATAAATAATTTCGAACTAGTCAAAAGTCAAAAATCCTCTTGACTTGGGGAAAAAAAAAAGAAAAAAAAAAAGAAAAGAGAAACATAGAGAGACGTAAACGGCGAGTCATCTTTTCATTATCCGATCACAAGCGATCCTCTCTCCCTCTCTCTCTAATAATAAAAATAAAAAAAAGCTCTCTCTTTTCCCCCAATCCACCTAATTTTTCGGCGACCAAAGACCCTCCCTCCTCGCCTCTTCGATCGAATTCGCGAAAACCCACAAAAAAGTTTCGATTTTTAGTGCTGCCCACTTCGATTTTCCCGTGTTTTTGCGTAATTGTGCGTAAAGATTCGATTTTGGAGCGGAAAAATCCGATTTGAATTTGATTTTTGCGGTGCTTCGCGGTGTTTTCGTGGAGCGGACGATGTCGGCGACCTAGGATTTGGTTTGGGCTGTTTCTTCTTGGGGGAAAGACGAAAGAAACAGCCTAGGGTTATGATCCGATCCGAAGCGAATTGATTGGAAGCAGGGAAGAAGAAATCTAGGGTTTACTTTTTTTTGTTCAATTTTTTTGGGGGATTTAAGAATAATTGTTAAGGAATTTGGAGGGATTAAGAGATGAAGAGGCTCTCGAGTTATATGCGGATTATGTCGTCGGGGGCGTCTACGGCGGCGTCGACGCTGCGCTCCGCGGGGGCTTCGCTCGTCTCCTCCATCGCCAACCATGAGGAAGATGCGAGCCGTGATCAGGTATTATTATTGTGATCAATTTAATTTCTGTGATTTTGGTTTTTTTTTCCCCCCTCCTTTTCTTTTAATGTGGTTAGTTATTTTGGTGCCAATTGTATGGATCCTCGTGAAAAGAAACAATTTTTCATGCTTCAATACATCTAATGATGTTTTTCTTAGGATCTCAATTTGTGTTTTAAGGATTAAAAGAGGACTTTTATGCAAAAGAAGTTTTGAAATTGAGCTGGTTTTTTATTTGATGAACTATGACTTTTTTGATATTTTAGGGTTATTTTTCTGTTTATTTTATTTAATGTGGTTAGATATTTTGGCACCAATTATATGTATTACTGATGGAAAGAAACTATTTTGCGTGTGTAAGCTGTATGCATGTTTTAGCATATTTAATGCAGCTTTTATAAGAGGATTAATGTGTGTATATATATGAGGAATTAATGGTGGAGTTTTATGCATCAGAACTCTTGTAATTGGGCTGGATTTTATTTGGGAATTTGGGATTTATTTTCGTTGTGATTTTCTTTCCAAATGTGGTTTGAATTACTCTTTTTGGCGCGAATTGTAAGAATTTGTGATTTTATGCAATGAAAAATTGTTTAATATTTGGATCACGAGCTCAAAACTCATGTTGTTAGAAATAACTATTAGTTCTTGTGGTGAAAGTGAACCTTAATTTCGGAATATTGCGGGACATGGCAATCGAAAGATTTTGTACTTGCTTCTGTATTTGCACTTTTAAATCCGGATCTTTTGTTTCCTTTTAGTTGCTTGTTGTGCTTAGCGGGTTTGTCTTTGTGTACAAGTAACATAACTAATACATTATTGAGATATTTGCACATAAGCGTGTCTATTGAATGCAATTGACTGTTTATGAGGTTATCAGAGAGCATTACAAATTGATATTTTTTACCATGTGGAGCGACTAAACTGAGTTCTCTGATGAAATATGTAGACCCTTGGAATTGCATGATAATGCCCTAGTTATTCCCATAGTTATTCCGAAGCCAACTGCGCACTAACGATATATGCGACCCCTTTGAAAAATCGAGATCTTGACTAATAATTAGAGAATCGTGTATCACGTCTTGCATTGGCTGTTATCTACTTGGTTTATAAGAAGCAATTGTTGTTTGACTTAGGCAAGCCTGCCTCGTGAGAAAAATCATTTTGAAATGCCCACGTTTTATCGCTGATCAGTTGTTGTTGTTTAATTTGTTACAATTCAACTTGTTTTATATGAAAGTTTTTCTTTCCCAATCTAAGCAACTATAACAAGGTTACCAGTGGACGAAACCTAACTGCTTGTTGCATGATATGCCATTACCTGCATGAAATTCAAGTTCTTAGTAGGAAAAGCTCACCGCTAGTTGATTCACATTTTGACTATATAGTTCTGGTGTTGGTTAAAAGGTGCATTGGGCTGGGTTTGACAAAATAGAATGTGAGGGCGAAGTGCTTCTCCGGGAAGTTTTGCTTCTGGCTTATCGGTCCGGCTTCCAGGTCTGGGATGTCGAGCAGGCTGATGATGTAAGACAGCTGGCATCCCGACATGACTGTCCCGTCTCCTTCATGCAAGTGCAAAAGAAACCAATCACATCGAAGAGCTCTGAAGACCGATTCGCTGACGTCCGGCCGTTGCTTATTGTTGCCTGCGAGGGTTCTCCTACTGGAAGTGGAAACAGTGGTGAAATGTTTGGCTCTCCTTCCAATGGAACTCTCAATGGTTGCCACAATGTTGGAAGTGAACACTTGCCTACTTTTGTTTGCTTTTATTCTTTAAGAGTCCACGATTATGTCCACATATTGAAGTTGAGGTCTGCTGTTTACTCAATACGGTGCAGCTCTCGGGTTGTTGCAATTTCCCAGGCATCACAGGTATGCCTTAAATATACATATTAAATATACATATTTACAAGAAAATTCTGTAAACTTCATGTAGTTTAGGCGGTTTCTGCCTTATTCTTGCTTCTCTGGTTTAACGGAAGGATCTGTAAAGCTACATTCTTAAAATGCTTTCAATAAAGTGAGCATGTGACAATCAAGTGAATCATTAGAACACCATTACGGATTTAATTTCTTAATTTTATTAACACCATTTTGTGAGCCATGTGGTTGTCACGTAACTAGTTTTAAGCAACATCTTCCCGTTAGGTTCTTTCGAGAAACAACAACAATCATGAGGTCGGAAAGTTTTACAATTGACGTTTCCCCTGTTTATATATATATTGGCATTTTAAAATTTATAGAAGTAGTAAAATATGTTGTTGCAGATTCATTGCTTTGATGCTGCGACACTGGAGAGAGAATATACAGTTCTCACTAATCCTATTGTTTCGGCGATTCCTGGTTCCGGGAGTATAGGCTATGGGCCTCTAGCGGTGGGTCCAAGGTGGTTGGCCTATAGCGGAAGTCCCGTTGCAGTTTCTAATACAGGTCGTGTAAGCCCTCAACTGTTAAGCCCTTTTCAAGATATGTCCCTACCCCCTCCGAATGGAAGTCTTGTTGCGCACTATGCAATGGAATCGAGCAAAAAAATAGCTGGTGGTATAGTGACACTTGGTGATATGGGGTATAAGAAGCTGTCCAACTATTACCATGACTTTCTGCCTAATAACAATGGCTCGGTGAAGCTCGGTAACTCTGGTGTGAGAGTTAATGGCACTATGAATGGGCATATTCCTGAGAATGAGAATGTTGGAATGGTATGGAAGTTACTCTATTTCTTTAATTCTTTTATTTTGCTTTTTTTTTTACTCCACGGTTTTCGCAAATATGCATGTTTGTCTTTGTTTACGCTTTTTTCTTAGTTTTGTTTTCCTTGGACATTATATGGTTGAAGACACCTATGGATAAGTTTATTTAGTTCTCCTATAGCAGCTTACTTTCAAGTTCATTTTCGTAAGTTAAAAGACACAAAAAGTTACTACTACATCTTTTTTCTTTGTTTACCAAGAAAAGAAAAGAAAAACTTAATTACCTGTAAGAATGTATGAATTGGAAAAAAAAAAAAAAGCATAAACAAGAAAACATAAACAATGCCTAATGAGCGCTAAGTTTAAATTATTGACTCCATTATTCTGCTTGAGCTACTTGTCATACTAGATTTTGAATGCTTTTTCTTAACCATAGTAATGTTTGGCTATTTCTGTTCGCACATTCAGGTCATTGTTCGAGATATTGTTTCTAAGTTGGTCGTTGTTCAGTTTAGGGCTCATCCAAGCCCAATTTCTGCATTGTGCTTTGATCCCAGTGGGACTTTATTAGTTACAGCTTCTATTCATGGTCGGAACATCAACATATTCCATATTATGCCTTCTACAAATGGTAGTTCAGGATCGGATGCAAATGGAATGTATATTCATCTGTACAGGTTGCAACGTGGCATTACCAATGCGGTACTTATTAGTACACATTAAATACCTTTTATTTCATTAAAACTAACTATGATTTTTCTTAATTATCAAGTATTTTTTTGATGTATATCAGGTCATCAAAGATATCAGTTTTAGCGATGATAGTCAATGGATAATGATTAGTTCCTCAAGGGGGACTAGTCACTTATTCTCGATTTCTCCTCATGGAGGGGGCTCTTCTGCAAACTTCCACTATAGTGAGAACAGCTTTGTAAATAACAATTTTGTCGTGGACCCGACTGCTAAAACGGCCATTCGTCGGCCCCAGACAACATCCTCTTTTAAGCTCAGTGATGAGAAGAGCATTTTCTTTTCTGCCCCCCCAGTCACATTGTCCGTAGTAAGTAGAATTAGGAGTGGGAACAATGGGTTGAAAGGTGCTGTTCGAGGAGCTGCGGCTTTTGCTACAGGCTTTGTCAGCCCAATTCCTGGCGCCATTGCTTCGGCTTTCCACAACTGCAAAGGCTTTAATTCTTTATCTGATGCTAACTCAGCATGGACAAAGTACTATTTACTCGTATTCTCCCCTTCTGGTTGCATTGTACAGTATGTGCTACATCAAAATACAGAGTTTAGCGACTTTTCTGGGTTAAGTGCCGTTTCTAATGGATCTTCAAAAGAAACCGACACTAAGTTTGTTGTGGAAGCACTTCAGAAGTGGGATGTTTGCCACAAGAGAAGCAGAAGAGATCGTGTCGAGAGTGTCGATATATACGGTGATCATGGGAACGGAGAAAGCACGAAGCTCTTCCAAAAGGGTGTTAAAAAAGGGACAAGTGTCTACCCCTCCGATAGTGCTTTTGATGCGAAAGCCAAGCCTAGTGCTGAAGAGAATCACCATTCTTATATATCGGAGATTGAATTGCAGATGCATGCTGTGCGGATCCCACTGTGGTCGAGATCTGGGGTACTTTCATATTCTGTATTGATTGGAAAACTAGCTCTTGTATGCCTGTTTGATTATTTAGCTTGGCTTCTAGATCAACTTTTCTACTCTGAAAAGCATTTGACACTCAAGAAGCTTTGAGCTTTTCTTGTAGCGGGAGGTTGTAATGAACTTCTGAACACTAAAAATTAGAAGCTCGAATTCGAAGCTTCTACTTCTGCTACAATATCAGCTGTTGGAGAAGATGTGGACAAAAAAGCTATTGCTGCTTTTTTGAACAGCTTTATTCAACAGCATTTTTGTAGAAGCTTCAGCTAAACCAAATAGGCTAGCTTTTGTTCATTATACTTTATGCGGTCTTATTAAGTGAATTATTTGGCAGATGTGCTTTCAAGTAATGATGGATGAGACTATTGGAGGTGATAATTTTAGCGTAGATTGTGGGGAAATCGAGATAGAAAGGATCCCGACTCGTTCTATTGAAGCAAGGTCAAAGGATCTCATACCGGTTTTCGACTATCTTCAGGCAGCCAGATTTCAACAAGCAAGGTGCAACTAGTACCTCATATCATATTTCCGATTTAACCCGGTTTTCTTTTTTGGTATACAATTTTGATCAGGCTCCAAAATATCACAAAATAAATCAGGTGAAGCCAAAAGACATTATGACTATAAACATACACAAGAACTGAAAGAAACTGAAAGAATTGTAATACGAAAAAAGTGTCTCCAGAATGGTACAAAATACCTTAGTTCGCTTCATGCCTCGCTTCTCTCATTTCTCCATAATAAATGAGCTGTGAAATTAGTTTAAGTTTTTGATTTCCTTGTGATTGGAAAGTTATAGGTAAGATCCTGGTGAAATTGGTCATTGCTGTACTCTCTCTTTCATGTGATCAGAAAAGGGCTTAGTTGAGAGAGACTAGTGATCTGATTGATTGTCTCCCCAATCTTTAATCCTTTTTCAGATTATCATCGGTACAGGAATAAACTCTTAACCATCTTTCCGTCGCATTGTTGAGCACTTCAACAATCTTGAATTATAATTTGCGCACTTTGGTTAACTTTTATCATCTTGGACAACAAATCATTCTTAAATTTGTTTACTTGGGGGTTCTCTTGTGAGGTGCTATTGGGTGGTTCTTCTGCTTCAATTTTCTATTTTGTGTTCTTTTACAGGGCAAATACTCTGGATATGTACAGAAACGGCCCATTGATGCGCCAAAAGTCCGGATTGTCCGAAGACGGGAGAGTTTCATGCAGAAGCAGTTGTAGTTCTCTCGACTGCATGTCCGAAAGTGTCGTTGCATCCGCTGATCTATCCAGCGGCACCTACCATACAGAAGCTGATGAAAGAAGCACTGTAAATAACTGTACAGGTTCCCCAAACCCTACAAGCCAACTCGAGTTTGTAAATACTAGTGAGGCCCTGAAAACTGAGGCCCGGCTCGGGTGTGTAAATAACATCATAGAGAGCTTGGAAGATGGAGACCTACTTTGTGGCTTCTGACGGCGGCTTCCATTGAGGTAAATATACTCAAAACTACTTAACTCGCTAATCGACCCACTTGGATAAAAAAACATGTTCATTTGTGGGCTTTTTATGTGATTAACAGATCGCGGATAAAATTTGAGAAACTTCGTGGATCAATTGGTTAGATCTTCCTCAGGTGTGTAGCAACTTATTCTTTAATTGTCCTTTAAGGTATTGACCCGTATTTTCGTACCGATACGAGAGCGGTGCTAAAACTGTAATCGAGATAAAGAGAAGTGTGCGAGAGGGGGTTAAATTGTTAAGCGGGAAGCTTTAAATATCGTGAAGTTGGGGATTCCATCTTGCAAGTATTTGTAAATAACAAGATTCTTGGATTACATTTCGCAATAATCGTCTATAATGTGTAAATAGTAGAAAAAAAAGGAAAAGAAAAAAAAAAGTGGATTGAAGTTCTTATTCCAAGTATATTTTCACCTTGGTATATAAGGAGCTGGTTTCTTTCCAATTTAATCTTTTGTTGCTCGAGTTGGTTGATGTTCGAGTACAATATAATTAATTATGTTTGGATTATCTTTTAGTCCTTAATATATTCGTTATCTGTGGCCGCGTTATTCACATATGGGAAGGAAATTTGTATAATGCTTGTCAATGTAATTAATTGGTTGCTGCTGTTTGTTTAAGTGTGTGCATTAAACATATTTTATTATTATGTGGCTTCACCCTGTTAGATATATACGCACAGAGCAAAGTATTGTTGTTAGGATCTTCTTTTAACAACAGTTGCAATACTATCTAGTGAATTCAACGTCTCTATCAGATGTCTCTCCGCTAAAAAGGAAGAAAAAAAAGGGTTGCCCTGCTAATTTAATTTAAGTTGAGAGGTATTAAGAAAAGCTCAAATAAAATATATATTTTTAATATAATAAGCAAAATAATTTTAATCTTATTTTTCTTAACCTTAACTGTTAGAAAGTTATGCCGTGTTGGACCCAAAAAAAAAAAAAAGGTTAAAAACTATTATGCCATTATTTTGATTTTTTGGATAAAAACTATTAATGAGTTTACAGTTCAAGTCCTAAGCTCAAAAACTCACTTAAGTTTCTTCAAATTTAATTCAAACTCACTCTCACTTTTTCTGTATTTTGTTTTGAGTTTTAATATTGCTGTCATCGCGCTCTATGATTATTTTGCATGGCATCCACAGAAGATCCTAAACGCTTAAAAAAAAAAAAAAATTAAATTGCAGAAAATTTTTTTGTCAATATTCGCTTTATCACTTTCTTCTTCTGATTTTTAAAAATCTATATTTTGCCTTTTAAAAATTAAAAAATATTTACATCGTCCCTACCATTATTGTTTAATTAGGGTTCTATTTATATCCTACTATTATATTTTTTTTTATACCCAAAATATTCTTGAAACTTTTATCTTAGATACGCCTTTTACTTCCTCACGAACGTCCTTGATAGCGCCGCCTCGCCCTCCTCTGCCGCCTCACCCTCGTCCACCCCTCTGTCCGTGCCTACACCCACGCCCTCACCCTCACCCTCACCCCTCTGTTCGCCGCCTCGCCGTCACCCTCGCCCTCGCCCTCGCCCACCTTTCTGTCCATGTTCACTTCGATCTCCACCCTATAGTTGCCAAAATGGAGGATTGGTGTGGGTGTTGGAGAAGCGGGGGAGCAGTGGAGAAAATGGAGTCAGAGTTGAGGTCGAGGGAGGCACGAAGGACAGAGAAGGAGATGTTGCGGATGAGCAGGATTGGGAGGAGACAAAGATGATAAGAAGTAATTTGGTTAGTTGGTCATCAGAATTAATACTGTACTCTTTGTGAACATTTTTTCTTTTTTATAGAGACAAAATGTGGAATTTTGAATGACAGGAGGAAAAAGTGAAAAATCAGATTTTGACGGAAAATTTTTTGTAATTTAGCCAAAAAAAAAAACATTAGTACAAGTCCTCCCTTGCGTTTATATTTTTTTTTTGAGAGATAAGTAGCACGCTATCTGCTTCATTTATTTCATTTATAAATAAACTTAGCTGAAAATGTGAATCAATTAGGATTCGAATTTGGGTTCTCGGGTACCAACCACCAAATTCTTTGCCACTTGCTATAGGAATGGTCGGTCCCCTGCGTTTATATTTTGAATTGGGATATTAACAACATTCGAGACAATGGTAACTTTTTTTCCTTAACCTTTCAGTTAAACCTAAAGGAAAATTCGACAAATTAAACTTTGTCAAAAGATGCCCGCCATCCCCTAAAAAATAAAATAAAACAAAGTCCACGACGAAGCTTGACTAATTCTTAGATGGTCGACCTGGGCCGGGAAGCATCACCCATTTAAAAGGAGTTTGGTAATTAACAGCATTAATTAGTAACACGTATGATTCGAAGACCCAATTACTCCATTGACTCAGAGGGGAAAAAAAAAGGAAAATTTCAAAGAGATGATAAAGAACTCGACACATCAACACATCTATAATAGAGTAATTCCCTTCCCAAAGAACACTCATCCCTTTTAGAAATCTTCCTTAGCTTTTCCTCTTTAGCTTCTGTTGGCTTAAATGGGCCAGCATCCTGCCTTGTGGCGGGAGGTCATGTAGGCCGAGTCATGTTCGAAATGGCGTGAGGCTGGGTTGGGCCGAGTCATGTTCGAAGTGGCGTGAGGCCCGGGCCGAGTCACAATCGAGACCCATGGGCGCTGTTTCTGTACACTTTAAGTGAATTGGTTGCGTATTTCTAACAGCTCGGACTTATGGGATTAATGGTTAGCGCCAACGATCCGACAGCTTCTTCCAAGTTGCATACAATTATTTCGCAAAAAACAGCATGGCCAAAATCCTCCCAGTGGCTCCCTTAACTTTCGTGGACATTAGATATCTATTCAGTGTTGTCGAGCCGTGCCCCGCTTGCCCAAATTAAATATCATTAGTGCTCTTTTAAGTTGCTATCATTGTTGCTCTCTTTAATTTATATGTGTATACGGTGACATGATCTTGTTTTTCATTTCAATGGTGTGATTTGTAGTCTTCTATAATAGAAATCGTCAAATATATACTAAATATGAGGGGAGTACGTGATTAATACAATCACAAGAAATAAGGTACAACAAGTAACAAAGAACATCATAAATATTAATATAATCCTTCAAGTAATGGCTGGCCTTTTTCAATCTAGTAATGTTAATGGAATTTTGATTTCAATTTTAGCGCCAATTGAATGTGGTAATTTGTATCAAAATCTCTTAAAATTAAATATTGCATTCTTAAGTTTATTCAGGGAAACAAGAGAAGTATACCAATTCAAAGGCAAGACAATAGATTTGAGTGTTTTTTTTGAGATAAAGATTAATTACTAGCTATTGCTTCATTCTTTTTTTCTTTTCTTTTTTTTTTTCTAGAAATAAACTTGTCCGACCACCTACGCTAGTGGACAGTTGGTGATCATATATTTGAGCATTGAAAAGAATAAATAAGGTCTGATTTAATTTAGAGTATTCCAATAGAATTCGATATAACTGTGAACATCATTACGATAAAACGTTTAGAATGGAATAACATATTTTATTATATATATATATTTAGTTAATTATTTAGAATAAGATAAATCACCCGATAAATGAAATAATATATTATCTTGTCAATTATAGACGACTAAACTTTTCTTCTTTTTTTTTGAGAAAAAGATAGCGAGCTATCTGCTTCATTCATTGGGGGAAATGAACTAGGCTTACATGGTTGAAGCAGCCAGGGCTTCCAAGAGCCGAAAAAAGCTAAGCAAATAGAAAAGAAAGTAAGGAGAAAGTGAAAAAGAAAAGAAGAAAAAAGTAAAGTAGTGAGCGAGTTTAAGGCATATAGCAGTATGGCTGAGGGGTTGTGGGGAAAGTCTCAGTGAGCGCCAGAAAGCTCGTTCCACGCAGTGATCAGACGATTAACCCGTTCCAGTGAGCGGGAAGGGTCGGGTGATATGTCGTTGAATATAAAATTATTTTGGTCCGTCCAGGCCACCCACCACGTAGCAGCCAAAAAGGTTGTGCGTTTAGTGCTCTTCCCATCCTCACCAAGATTGTTCGCCCACTTCCAAAGACCGGTGACATTCTCCGTGGGCTCTGCGAAGCTCGCTCCTTCCGCATGTTGGTCTACCGTCAAGCAGCGAAATCAAACATTTTGCCCGAACCACACAGAAAAAATTTTATACTGAAAAAATTATTCCAGGATAACTTAATTATTACAACATCCAAACATCACAGCCTTTTACATGATTTTGGTAGCGCCCCCAATTTGTTGTACTCGCCAAGCATTCAAACAAAACATAGAAGAATTAAAGGGATCACTTGATCATCGTTGCAACCAAGAGCTTGAGGCCGAGTATAAGCCCGACAACCACAGGAGTGCTACATCCTATCAGAATCACAACAATCGACAACCATCGGCATCTGTGGGTGAGGATCAGGTGCACGGCGGTCATCGAAGTGATGAGCATCGTGAGAAATGCGAGCAACATGAGCCGTTGGCCCCATCGAAGCTGGTTGAAAGTGAACTGCGCCGGTTCCATCCATGCCCACATGAAGCAGAAGAGCACAGCGAGGGAGCTACACATAGCGATCGTGTTTGAGATCACGAAGACCTTGAAAGCCAGATGTTTCTCGAGGATGGCCGTGCCATAATCCTGGTTGAAGCCGCCCGGCACGGTGAAGTTTGCCGCAAAGGTGACGGTCGCGATGAGTGCAGCGATCAGACTGCATGTGTTAATGCATTGCTCGAAGTATCGCAAGGTCACTTCCTGTTGGAATGTTTCCGAGGCTGCAGCTGGGGGCATGTGCTGCTTGTTACGTTTCTCATTTTCTTTCTTCTTTAGCTCTTTCCGCGCTCTAATCTGGTATATATATACATATATGCAAACAAGTTAGGGATGTTCAGTTAATTTCGAAAAATTTTATAAATATTTTGAGATTTAGGTAATAAATTCAAACCTCTTGTAGTTTCAGACATCTTATCCAAAGCATTGTTAGTACTTATAAAGTTTACATGCCTATTTCAAAATGTGCTACATATATATAATTAAGTTCCATTAATTTTTAAAATATTATCAATAGCAGAGTAACAGTATTTGCCACCTACTTTTTATTCTTTGGATCCCTAATTGGATTTAACGGAGATAGGTGAAATTGTATTTGATCAAGAAGCTAGACAGTAGGTAGTAAACATTATTAATCTACCATCCATATTAAACACTATGCCAAGAATTGAATTAGAATACATTTTAGAATACATGAATACTATTTGCTACCAACTCTCTAATATTTGGATGGCCACTAGCACAACCACCAAAGAGTAAACCCTAGAAATTCAAGTGCTAAAAAGTTGATACCAAAATACTGCTCATGTATCATTTAGGCCCCATTTAGTTTGGGGACAAAGTAGAGATAATGAAAATTATTCTCGTTATTTTTCCAAACAGGATTTTTTTTTTTTGGAAGGGATTATTTATTCCAATCAATCTTTGCTATTCCCGATAATCCCTAGATAGCTTCGGATATATTATTCCATCTTTTCGGTGGAATAATACTATTCAAAAATTTAATTTCAAACTTCATTAATAATATAAAAATTGAAGTAATGTAAATTACGTAGACGTGATATATAACATATTAGATGATTTATTTTTATTATAAAAATTATTAATTATTGTATGTTAATACATATTATTTATATTTAAATGAATAATATGTAAATATTATAATAATTATTATAATAAAATAGACTTAAATATTGTAATAAATTATTTTTATTAAATTTATATTTAAGTAGAATTTTTTAAAATATATTCTTATAATAAATTACTTTAATTAAATCATTTTATAATAAATTTTCTCAAATATTATAAAAATACTTTTATTAAATTTTTTTATAATAAATTATTTTATAAAAAACTATTTTTATTAAAGAATATTTTACATTAAATTCAACAATTACCTTTTTCCACTATCCTCTAATATTATATAAAAGGGAAAACTTCAAAAACCCCCCTTGTGGTTTCGTAGTTTCTTACTTTGCCCCCATGTGGTTTAAAATGTATCAAATTACCTCCCTGTGGTTTCGTTTTTATCTTTTCGGTAGCTTTTTCGTTAATATTTCATTAAATTATATACAAAAAACTTCAGATACCCATTTAGATTTATCAAATATTACTTTAGTACCTTTTAATTTTAACTTTATGACTGATTTAAAAAAAATAAATAAATAAAATTGATAAGAAAAAGAGAAAAAAAAAAAAAACCACAGGGGGGCAAAGTGAGAAACTACGAAACCACATGGGGGTTTTTTGAAGTTTTCCCTATATAAAATTAACATGATCTAGAGCGTTTAAGACTTCTAGAAAATAAATTTTATAATTTTTTAAAATTAGAATAAAATCCATCAAGCGGGCATAAAATGAATGGTGAAAATCGAACGATCTCCTAAAAAAAAAAAAAAATCAGATTCTTTAATTTAAGATCGAACTTAGTGATTTTTGTTTAGATAGTTAATAGAATTTTCTATCAGAGATTTAACTGAGGGGGTGTTTGGCCCTACTTCTAAAAAGTGATTCTAAGCCCAAAAGTGATTTTGAGCTTAGTACAGTGTTTGACAACAAGCGTTGAAAAATCTGATTCTTCTTTTCAGAATCAGAAAACTGATTTTGAAGGACCCAGAATCAGAAGTATAAAAAAACTATTTTTTGAAATCGGATTCTGATTTTAAACTCAAACTTCAAATTTTATTTTAATTTTAGATTCAAAATCTAAATTTAAATTTAATTTTAAATTTTAAATTTTAAACTCATATTTGAATTTTTAAATTTCAACTTTTAAAATTTAAAATTTAAAATTTAGATTTTAAATCTTAAATTTTAAATCTCAAAATTTTAAATTATTTTAAAATAAAATTTAGTAAAAATATTAATATATGCAAATATCAAAATTTTTTATCAAACAGCTTTACAAAATCACTTCAAAAAAATTGTTTTTGTCTAAACTCAGCCAAACATTTTACAGCTTTTATCTAAAATCAATTCTCCAAATCAAAATTAATTATGCACAAATCACTTTTCCAGAATTTAGGCCAAACGGGTCCCTGATTCCAATTCTATTACACTATTAAACTAGCAAGCATCCTATACTAGCAGTTAAAACATGCAATTTTGAGATATTTTGATTGTAAAGTAACGAAAAATTTAAAAATTTAGTTTATAGAAGTTTCAAACGTTCTAAATCAATTTTAATGATATGGATAGTTGACTCGAAAACTGTATAATAAAAAAAAAACTTATATCTATGAAGGCGATCATGCTTATAATAGGATAGTAGCCGGACATATATATATATACAATGAAATTTTTAAAGATTGATCTGTTCTTTTTTATTCTGCACAAAAAGGCCCCGCCTGATTCACTAAATCGTAGGAAGGAAGATTGTGACGTTCTGTTCTAGATGAAACACTGGACTCAAATTTGTATTATGAATAGCTTACGCTAAAAAAGACTTCATTGAGATTCCTCAATTTCAATTTGGGAATATCATATTCATTTTTTTTCCTATGAACAGAAAAAATAGGATGAATCAAAAGAGTTCAGCACCATAAACTTTGTACCTAGCACATCACTTTGATGGACCGGACCCCAGAAACTATTGAAATTAATGTAAGCAATAATGAAGAAAAAAAAGATGAAGAAATAGAATAAATAAAAAAAAGAAAGAAATAAGAAATGAAAAGGGATTGGATTTGATTTGTACTCTGTTTGAAATGCATTTTGTCTATATTGAACCTTATTAAAAATCTGGTAGATCCAAGATTGAATTTGGATAAATAAAAATAAAATTCATATGTGTATAAAGTCTAGGGCAGATTTTCGCATGTATATATATAGGGAGAGAAGCTAATCTCTTCTAATATCTATAGTACCGAGACTCCGGTACTATAGTCTTATTTTCAACCTTAAAATATTCAAATCAACAATCCACATCGTTAAAATCGATCTAGAGTATTTGAAGCTTTAGAAATAAAATTTCTTATTTTTTTCATATAGTTTACTTTATGATCAAATCGTTTCAAAATTGTTAATTTTTCAATGACTACTACAACGAATTTGTAGTTTAATGGTGTTGAAGGATATAAATTTATTTAAATTTTGATAGAAAATATTTTAAACTAACTAAATCAATGTCAGCAGTCTTGATCTCAAATTCAAATGTCCTATCTTTAAATTTTAAAGATAGTTCAACTTTTACTGTTCATTGAACATGATTTACTTACTAAGTAAATAATGTGGAAAAGAAACTAAAATTTTATTCCTAAGAATTTCATATACCCATATTTAATGGTGTGAATTGTTGATTTGGACGCCCTAAGGTCGAAAACAAGACGATATATATATTGGAGCTCCGGTATTATAGATAGTATAGTAGTATCGTTCTATATATAGAGAGAGAACTTGATTATAATACTATTGATTATAATACTAATAATACTATTAATAACACTATTAGTTGCTTGGTGCTATTGACAGCATTGTAGCCGAACCCTCTCTCTAAAGGTGTCCGTGGATCGGGTCGGATCTGGATAGTTAATATATTGTATCCGTATCCTAAAAAGAAATTGATTGGAAAAAAAAATATACCATATCTATTTAATTTCAGATCAGATATAAGCCTGGATACTTAAGTTAATAATATATCTATCAGGTCTATTTGAGTAGGTCTGGACAGTGACGACCTATATACTACCCACTTAAGACCGGGTATGGATCAGTATTTTTTTATAGACTTTATTAAACAATTTATGGATAAACTATAAACCTCCTACTATAAAAATTCGCATTCTAATTAGTTGCACCCAGTCTAATAATATTCATTCAAAAGAAAGATTTAACTTGTAAAGATCTAAAATTAAAAAAATAAAGAGAAAATTAAAAAAGGAAGAAATAGAGCGACTAGGGTTTTTATTAGGATGAAAATATATAGAGATCTTTCGTCTTCATCTATAATTAAGTCCTATTGAAATTGATCCCTCAACTTCAAAATTTTTTTTATTTACTATCGGGTATTTCACCAGATCCTAGTTCGGGTTCGGGTTCGAATTTGGAAGCTCTTCCTGATCCTACCCATTAAAAGGTCAGGTTTAGATTGGATCCAAGTCAGGTATGTGTATAAATATCTAGACCCATACCCAAAACTTTATTGTATAATTTTTTTTTATCCGTATACTATCCATTTTTTATCGAGTCCAGTTCCGGTCTGGTTAGGGTCTAGATCAATTATGGGGTATCGGGTATTTTGGACAGCTTTATCTCTCTCTCTCTCTATTGGCGTTTTGGTTCAAAGTCAGAATCGGAATCAGAATCGGAATCGATATAAGTTGGAATCGAAATTGGAATGACTCATTATCTAATTCTGTTTGGTTCATTACCTGAATTAGAATCGAAATAAATCATTCTCATTGTCGGTATTTGATTCAAGTAAATATAAAAAATATAATCAAATTAATATACTAACTTTATCTTTATAATATATTAATTTAAATTCAAATCAAATATTAAATATTAAATATTAAAAATTTACATCAAAATTTTGAAATAATGTCAAAATTTTAAATCTATTTTTTTAAAAAAAAATTAAACTTTGAAGTTGAATGGATAATTCGAAGTATAAAACTAAATGTCAATTTATTCAAATTCAAACTTAAAATTACAATTTAAATTTTAATTTGAATCCATAAATTTAATTTAAGTTTTAAATAAAATTTGAATAAAATTTTATATAAATTAAAATTTAATTTAAATTTAAATTCATAAGTAGATTCGAAATACTTGATTAAATTTTAAATTTTAATTCAAGTTCAAATTAAAATTTAAAATTTAAAATTTATTTCTAAAATTAAACTCATATTTTAATTAAAAAAGTTGAAAAAATAAATTTAATCCGAATAAATATCCATTCCGTCTGGATTTAACTTTCAATCCGGCCTCCTGGGCCGGATTGAAAAAAAAGGTGATTGGGGAATTTCCATTCCACTCGGGAATTGGAATCGGAATGGAACTCCCGCGTATCAAACATCCACAAACGAATTCGTCCATTCCGATTCCGATTTCAGGGTGAAAAAAAAGCGAACCAAACACGACCTATATATAGAGAAAGCGAGTCCGGCTATGCTGTTTGTAAAAACAATAAGAACTTAGTGCTTATAAGATTTCCGCCGTTAGATCTACCCCTTTGATCATTTTTATCCGTTAGGTGATACTATTTAATCAATCACCCACTTAATTTTAGGAGACCACTATCGTCCTAACCACACATCCCTTAATCCAATGGCCGAAAACTTACATGCACCAATGGCTTAGTACTTTTAAAAGCATAGGAGATCAACTCTTTCTCTATGTGTGTGTATGTGTGTGTGTGTGTAGAGAGAGAGAGAGAGAGGGAGAGAGAGAAAGAAGGAATGCTATGCTTTCAGAAGCGCAGAGGCCTTTACTTTTTCATGTTATTTTTTATGGTAGAAATTTTGAATCGACAATCGCCTTTGTTAGGCTTAATCTAAAGTATTTGAAGTATCTCAAAAATAAATTTTATGGATTTTTTTATATCATTTACCTATTGATTGAAATGGTTCAAAATCAATAATTTTGAATGATTGATGTATATTGTTTGTAAGTTTAACGATGTATAAATATTTAAGTCAAATAAAATTTTAACAGAAAATTTTTAATACTATTTATAGCTACCAAGGTCACTATCTCCAATCTAAATTTTAATATTATGTCATCACTTTTATGAAATTTTAATTTCTAACTGTTGATTTTGAGGCCTTTCAATCGTGAGATAAATTATATTAAAAATCTGCAAAATTTATTTTCTAACTATTTCAAATACTCTATATCAATATTCTAATAGACCTGATCATTAATTAGAAATTTCTATCATCGAAAACGATAAAGGAGCATGGAACATAGCAGACCTATTATGTGTGTGCACATATATATTTATCTGTGTGTGTGTGTGTGTGTGTGTGTATAGAGTTTGTTTTGTGTGCTTTGGAAAGCATGAAGACACCCCTTCTTTTAAACTATTTTTTTACAATGGGATATTCAATTTGACCATTAACTCTATTAAGCATGATCTACACTATTGGAACTATCTCGAAACCAAATTTCATAATTTTTTTATATTATTTGCCAAGTGATTAAAACGTCTCAAAATTAGTTATTTTAATGACAGATGTGATACATTTATAAGTTTAATTGTAAAACAATCCAAAATAGATAAAAATTTAATAAAAATTATTTTACCGTCAAGAGCAGGATTGATACTTCCGATTTGAAATTTAAACCTTCTACCACTATTTTTTATTGAGATGAGATTTTTATTTTCATTTATTTATTTTGAGACTATTCATTCACTAGGAAAATAAAGTCAGAAAAATTAAAAAACTTTGTTTCTAGACAGTTTAAATAGAATAGATCATGTCTGATGTATCAATCATTTTTCAAAATTATTATAAAACTAATCTGAATAGGCATAAAATAGATGTTCAAAATCAAACACCCTTCTGAAAATAAAGGATTGAGTTCTTTAATTCAAAATCTGAGTAATTTATCTTGAGCTAATGACTGGAATTTCCTATCAAAATCTCAATCGATTTTGATTCTTCAACACTTTTAAATAAAAAACGTTGTATATCGGTAAAATTTATCAAGCTTGAGACCTTTTGATCGGTAAGTATACGATGTAAACTAATTATAAAATTTGATTTCTAAAAAGTTCAAACGCCCTAAATCGTCTGTAATAGTATAGATCGTCGATTCAAGAGATATTTATGAATATAAAAATGATTAACATATTTATAAA
Source organism: Ananas comosus (assembly GCF_001540865.1). Classification (NCBI taxonomy): domain Eukaryota; kingdom Viridiplantae; phylum Streptophyta; class Magnoliopsida; order Poales; family Bromeliaceae; genus Ananas; species Ananas comosus. The sequence goes on from NC_033627.1 coordinate 14,010,111, forward strand.
AGTATAATAACCCGTCTCGCGCTCTATAGATATAGTTAGACAATTAAAAGAATTCTCAAGGAATACTTCACCAAGAGGAGTTAATTTGAATTTCTAAAGAAGTACTTGAATTACTTACCGCATATGTACCAATAATGCCGTGGGATTCTAAGATGCTTCGAGCCGTTTGGCCTTCCCTATTCAGGAGGAACGGATCGATGCTGTTGTCGTTCGACAGTATAAGCGTCGATTGAATCCGGCCCTGCATTGCCGCGAGATGGAGAGGAGTGTTTCCATCATTGTCGGCCTTGTTGATGATCTCTTTCGGCTCGATGTGTCTCAACAAGCACTGCAGCGTCCCGACCTTTCCGCTTTGGACCGCGATGTGGATAGCATTCTTTCCGGTGAAGTCGACTTGTTCTGCAGTGTCGGGGCAGTACTTCAGGATCTCTTCGACGGCAGAGCTGCAGCCGTAAAGGGCGGCTTCGTGCAGTGGAAAGTAGCCATTGTTGTTGCTCAGGTAAGCGAGCTGGGAATTCTCCTTCCAGAGTAGCATTTCGACCATCATCTTGTTGTCTTTCTGGGCCGCGTAGTGAAGGGCGTTATTGCCATACTCGTCGACGGCTTTGAGGAAATCAGTTCTCTTATCTAAAAACATCTCCATGATTTCTATCGGATTGTGAAGAAAAAGAGCAAATGTGTAAGAAATGGACATAGTTTAAATTTGTACAAGACTAGGGACCTGCAAACCTGGTTTCTTACAATATATTGACAAGGTAGTAATTAAATAGGAGAAAAATGCATATATGAAGATACTGGGGTCAATGTTTAGTTACACATAAATTTGCTAGATTGAACTTGCAATCTAAATAATCAAATAGAGCTCTTAAATATTGGCTTAAAGGGGTAGTATTCTATCCTGCACGGGGAGACCAGATTGAATCAAGTCATATTCAAAATGGCATGAAGCTGAATTGAGCTGAGTCATATTCGAAATAGCACAAGGTTGATTGAACCGAGTTACAATCAAGATTCGTGGGTGCTATATCTGTACGCCTTAAGTGAATTGCTTGTATATATTTAACGGCTCGAATTTGTGTAATTAATGGTTAGCACCAATAGTTTGATAGTATCGGAGCCAAAGATCACAAATTCAATTATGTCTTTACGTTTTAAGTAAATTGATTTTATATTTCTAACCGCTAATGCTTAATTTCAAACACCTTATAATTCGTTTAGTATTGACAGCGAAACAGTGGAATATATATGCATTATTAACACATAGGAGAAAAGATTGCTTAAATACAATTTTATTTAAATTCATCAAGCAAAGAATGATAAGATTTTGCTTGTTAGTCAGAACTTCTGAAAAATGTTTCATATTTTGGGATTAATAATACATTATTTTTTGTTAGAAGGGAAACTGAAATGACCCTCCTAGTACCAAAAGATCAGTCTAAAATCTATCTCATCTGAATTTAAGCAAAACTAATTCACGCTGAATTCAAAGTGGAATGTTTTAATAGAGATCTGTGCAGCTGAAAAGCGGAAATAAAAAGTAAAAGCAAAACCAAACAGAGACTTACTGATGTGTCCGCCGAGCACGGCCTGGAAGAGGGGCGACCTGGTCTCAGCCACTACCTGCTGCTCCTCGACCCAGGGATGCGCCACAATCTTCTCCACCACCTTCTCCAGCCCCTCGCGCGACGCGATGTGCAGCGGCGTCTCCTTCCTCTTGTTCATCACGTGCCCCATGCTGGGGTCGGCGTTGAGCAGCCTCACCGCGATCTGCTCGTTCCGGCCGATCACCGCCTCGTGCAGCGCCGTGTCGCCCCGCGCGTTCACCGCCCGCAGCGGGCTCTCGTTATCGTCTTCGACTTCCAGCCACGTCAACGCATAGTTCACCAGGAAGTCGGCGAGCTCCGCATGGCCCGACCGCGCCGCAACGTGCAGCGGGGTGTCGCCGTCGGCGTTCCGCAGCCGCAGCAGCGACTCGTCCTGCTTGAATATCTCCTCCACAAAGGCGCGGTGACCGAGCCGCGCGGCGATGTGCAGCGCGGTCTGACCCTGCACCGTCGTCGACAGTAGGATTTTCGGGTTCTCGTGAATCATCGACCGCAGGCTCTCGACGTTGCCGTTCCTCGCCGCCAGCTGCAATTCGGTACTCATATGCTGATGGTAGCTGCTGGCCATTACGTCAGTGCTGCTGCTGCTGCTGCTGCCTCCTTTTCCTCCTTTTACACGCTACTAACGCGTGATGCACATTTCGCAGATGTAAATACCAAACAGTAAAATATAACTAAAATAATTAAATTCTTAATCTGATTAATAATACTAATAATATAAATAAATACAAAAATTTATGCCAATAGAAAGAGAAATACTTAAGGATTTATTTCAAAGTAGGCCACTATTGAGAGGGTTCATGAACATTTTTACTAATGAATTGCTTACTGTGTTCTCACATGATATCATACTAAACTTGAATTTCATTTGAAGTGTATATTTTTAAGGTTGATTTTGAATGTAAATTTTACAATAAAAATTTTAATTTGAAAGTTGTGTTAATTTGAACCTGAATTTCAAATTTAAGACTGAATTCAAAAGTTGAGATTAAATTTAAAACTTAAATTCAAAATATGAATTTGAATTTAAATTTGTGAATTAAAAATTAAAATTAAAATTAAAAATCAAAATCAGGATTTGATTTTAAAATTTAAATGCAAAATTATAGCTAAATCAGAATTTCTTTTTGGGTAGCGAGTTGAAATGCAAAATTTGGGTTTGAATTGAAATTCATTTTTGCATTTGATCCAAAATTAGAAGTTGAATTCAAAGTTTAAACTTTGAATTTAAATTTGAAGTTGCATTTGAGTACAAAATTCAAATGGAAACCCCATAACCCCAAACCCAGATAGTTTATGGGTGTAAATGGTAAATACAATGGAATATTTGTTAAAATTATATTTGCATTCATATTTAATGCACTAAATATGAGCCCGGATACGGAGATCAAGTGAATATTGAATTTTATAATTATATTTAATTAAAATAAATTTAAATACAATTCAAATTTGAGATGAACAAGGATACATATGAATTCGAATACAATTCCAATTTGAGATGAATAGGGATATATATGAATCGAATTTTTAAGGCTTAAAGTACCTACAATAAGAAATTGTTTGGCACTAGTTTAAAAAATGTTCGCAAATTATAAAATAGTTTTATTTAGGAGCGGCGCTTTAATATATATCTATACTATATATAAAAGCACGTATTTTAAATTTCGGTCTGTTGACAGACCCATTTTTTGGCAGGAAAAAAAATTTGATTTATCTTTCCTTACGAAAAATAAATAAAGTAATGAAACAAACTTTTAATTTCTCTTTATCTCTAAAATAGAAAAAAATATACTCATCCAAATTTTTGCCAACCGAAAGATATCTACTGTAAATCTATGTTTTAATTCAAAATTTATTTAATTTCTTTTTATCTCTAAAATAGAAACAAATTCATGCTTATCTAAATTTTTGCCAGAATATCAATATGTTAAAAAATAGTACTTCTATCCATCTATTTTATAATAAAATTTAAATTTGAGTTTAAATCGTGAATTAAATTTAATTTTTGATTTTTGATTTCAAATCTATCCATCTATTTTATACTAAAATTTAAATTTGATATCGTATATATTTTCTAATAAAATATAATATATAAATTTACAAATATTTTATTCTAAATTAAAAAATATATGATTTACAAATTTTTGTTAATTTAAAATAAATTAAAATAATTATTACGTGCATTTGCACGTACGCTCAACTAGTATATATATATATATATATAATTGTATATATATATATATATATATATATTATATTATACTAGTTGAATGTACACCATATTTATTAAAAAATTTACAATTTTTTAAAAGTAAATTTATTTATTATATACTATTAGAAAATACCTACCATATTTTGTCAACAATAATTATATAGTTTTTTTTATTTTAAAAATTTTATTATATAGATATACATTAAATATTTTTCTGATAAATTTACATATAGTGTAGATATAGATATACATTAAATATAGATATACATTATATATTTTTTAATTCTAATAAATTTAAAATTTAAATAAATATTTTAAACTAAAAGTATCAAAATTAAACAGTTAATATAATAATAAAATATTAGTAGATAGAATAGAGATAATATATATATATATAAGGAGATATTTTTCGGTAGGCAAAAAATTTGGATAAGTATAAATTTTTTTTCTGTTGTAAAAACAAAGAGGAATTAAAAGTTTGTTTAATTCTGTTATTTATTTTATGTAATGAATAGAGAAATTAATTTTTTTTTCCATCAAAAAATGGGTCTGTCGACAGACCGAAATTTGAAATACGTACTTTTATATATAGTATAGATATAGATAGTTGAGTGTACGTACAAATGCATGTAAAAATTAAATATTTAATAATTATTTTAAATTAATATAAAATTATATATCATATTTATTGAAAAATTTATAATATTTTAAGAAATAAATTTATTTATTATATAATATTAGAAAATACTCGTCATATTCTAATAGAAATTTAAATAGTTATTGTCAACAACAATTACATAGTTCTTTTTTTATTTTATAAAATTTATATGTAGTGTAGATATAGATATACATTGAATATTTTTCTAAATTTTTTTATTATGATAAATTTAAAATTTTTATATATAGAGAGAGAGAGAGATAGAGAGAGAGATAAAGAAGAATTAAATAAATTTTGAATGAAAATGTAGATTCACGGTAGATATTCTCCGGTTGGCAAAAATTTGATAAGCATAAAATTTTTTCTGTTGTAGAAATAAAGAGGAATTAAGAGTTTGTTTAATTCTGTTATTTATTTTACACAAGGAAAGAGGAATCAATTTTTTTTTTTCGTAAAAAAATGGGTTTGTCGACAGATCGAAATTTGAAATACGTATTTTTATATATACTAGTAAAATGTACGTGCAAATGCACGTAATAATTATTAGAAAAATTTATATTTTTTTTAAATTATTTTTTAATTTTAGGCCATATTTTATATGATTGCCAAATATGTATCTAAAAAATTTAAAATAATAAATCTGACTATTAAGAAAGATATGCTTTAAATGATAAATAATTAACAATAATCTCTAATGCAAAAATTACTTTTGAAATTAAATAGAAAAATAAAATCTGTTAGGAAATAAATTTTTGAAATTAAATAGAAAAATAAAATCCGTTATCTTAAAAAGAAAATATATTTTGAAATTAAATAGATAATANCGGAAAACGAAAACTTGATCCCAAAAGGCGCGGCTCACAGCGTTGAAAAAATCACGGTCCACGAGAAAACCTGATTCTCGTGGACCGCATGAGTGGTCCAACTGTGGACCACTCACCCACTTTTTCTCTCTCATATATATATATATATATATATATATATATATATATATATATATATATATATATATATATATATATATATATATATATTATTCATCGTTTATTTGTTCATAATGAAAGATTCAGATTAACTTATAGAAACTAATAAGCCTTAAATATTGGGGTGGTACCGGTTACCCCCACGGGGGGGTTAATTTTGTCCCACTATACAAGGAGTGAAGTTACCATATTCTAATCTCTTATATCAAAAATATTTTCTTGCATCTCGAGCATCTTATATTTCGTGGGCCACTAAAATTATAGCTATTCATACCTTCTGTTAATCAAAATAATTCAAGTATTAAATAAAAAATATTAAAAGTTTAAAATATTTAGAATTAAAAGATTAAATAGGATTAGGATAGACTGTTAGTGTTAGTTGGTGCATGATAAATACAAAGACATGGAATACAGATATAATTTTCCAACAACATAGGAAAATTTTAAAAAAAAGGCAAAAAAATGTATGGATAGCCCCCTGTACAATTGCTAAGTGTTAGGTATTCCTCGTACTTATCATTCAAAATATTTAGTCTCTAAACTTTCATATATGTTATATTTTATAATCTCTAGTCACTAAAAAAATCTACTTTTTGCAAAATAATTATTTTTTTTTTTTTGTAAGTTGTCTTAATTACTGTAGTATAATTCAATTAAGCAAGAATGTAGAGGCTTTTTTATATTAAAAAATAATTTTTTAAAAAATAAAAAAACTAAAGTGTAATATTTGTTGAAGTAAAAATATTATAGTACGAAAATTGTATCCAAATTTAACAGTTATTTTGTCAAATGTAATATTTTTAATAACTTTTAACAAAAAATTACAACAAGTATTTAAATTAATAAAATTTTCTAATTTAATCAAGCATAAAAACGTAAATAATGAAAATTCAAAGCTGACACTGCAACTTCGGTTTGTTTACTCTTTTTCTTACTCTTAACTCTACAATTTCCTTTTTCTGAGTCTATGTTGCATTGTTGCCTCACTTTTGTAACTAAGTTCATTATTCTAATAAATGAAGCTAGTAGCTTGCTACTTTTCTTTCAAAAAGAAAAAAAAAATTAAAGCCAATAGGGTAACAACATATAATGGAAATTGAGGGGCCTATAATTGAGGGGGCCTAAATACATTAATTTTACCTAAATTTAATCGAAGAAAGAGATTATTTCTCTGTACCGTTAAAAAAATTAATGAGTTTCATATTTGCCTTTTGTTTTAAATATACTGCTCTAAAGTTTCTCTCTTTCCCCCTCCCCCCTAATATATCCCTATTTTGAGATTTTATTTGAAAAAAAATTGATTTTTAGATGGGTAGATTTCTTTTTCTTTTTGAGAGATAGGTAGCACGCTACCCGCTTCGTTTATTTCATTTAGAAATAAATTTAGCTAGAAATGTAAATTAATTAGGATTCGAACTTGGGTAGATTTCTGCACGGGTAGATTTCTGCACAGATGTTCTTGAGGGCCGGGTAAATGTGAAACTAGGAAGGTGCTAAAAGGCATATAGGCAACTGCCCCTTCAGCCAAAATACAAGCATGACATGCAAACAAACAAATGGATCAGCCTCCAGAAAAGATGATACCTTCAAACTCAGTCTCAAATTGGTCTCTAACAATTACAACAAACATACAATATAAAATGATACTAAAATTTGTTCCTTGAATCAAGAGATTAATTTGACATCATATAAAGAAATTTGTAGGCCTAAAAGCATGCTTACCAGAGTTTTGTGCAATCAAAAATCTCGTACTGAAAGATAGGGCACGGGCTTTATTCATTTGGCGTGGTTTGTGACGATGCGAGCTCCGGCCCGGTCTATTTAAAGCGGAATGAAAGTTTTATTACATGAGAACGGGGATTCTTTGCTTCTATTCCCTGCGTTCCTTTCGATTCTTTACGACGTCCTCCAGAATGGAATAATAGTGGGGCAGTGTTTTTTTCTTTTTTTTCTTTTTTTTTTTTTTGAGAGAGAGAGAGAGAGAGAGAGAGCACGTTACCTGCTTCGTTGTTTTTTTTTTTGAAAAAAAATAGCATACTACCGCTTTATTTATTTAGATTATGAACTCGGCTACAGAATGAGACATCCGGGCCTCAAAAAAATAAAGAAAAAAAAATGAGCTAGTTTGTACAAAATCGGTCCCATTGTTCTTTGAAAGTGCGAATCTTATCCAACATAAAACCCGGTGAGTGTTTTGCTTCCTGAAAAATACGACTATTACGCTCCAACCAGATAACCCACCATGTGGTCACGCTTCGTTTCTTTCATTTAAAAATAAACTTAGCTCGAAATATAAATCAACTAGAATTCGAACTTGGGTCTCAGGTACCAACCACCAAGCCCTTTGCCACTTGCTCTAGGAACGGTTAGTGTTACACCAACTATGAACAGCATTAGGACCTCGTATGTTTTTTTTCTTTTTATTTTTTTGGAGAGATAAAGATAGCAAGCTTCATTTTTTTTTTTTATTCTCAGAATAAAAAAAGTATAATAAACTATACAAGTGAAACAATTAGACATCCAAAAAGCAGATAAAGAAGAAGATTACATAAAAGAAAAGGAGAGAGAGAAAGAGAAAAAGAGAATTTAAAAAAATCACATGGGGTTAAATGTAAAGTGAGAACCACGGATTATTTATTCTTGGCGACGGTCACGTGAATAGTTTTTTGAGGGAGGGAAAAAATAACTTACTATATATCCGCGTTGTATGTTATATAGCTAGTCTGCTTTATTTGGTGTGATTTGCGACAATAGGAAGCCCCGGGTCCGTTTAAAAGTCGAACGAAAGGATTATTATATATATGAGAAACGGTGATAGAATTCTTTGCTTGTATTAATCTCGGCATCTCTTTTGATACTTTACGTACGACGTTCTCCAAGATGGGATGATGCAAACTTTTTATGAACAAATCTAGACTAGTGTTGTAAATCTAAGCTGTGAAAAAGATATAGGAAGAACATAATTTTTTGAAAAAACAAAAGATATTTTTTTTTATCAAAAATGATATATTATATATAGAGAGAGAGAGAAAGCAGGGCTGTTGTGTTTTAGGAGCACGAAGGTCTCTATACTCCTAAGCAGGGCTGTTGTGTTTTTAGGAGCACGAAGGTCTCTATACTCCTAAGCAATTTTAATGATGGAATTTTCAAATTGACGATCGATTTTTTTTTAATCTATAGCGTATTTGATATCTAGAAAATAAATTTTGTCATTTTTTGATATCATTTATCTAGTAATCGAAAGGATTCAAAATTAATGACTAAAAATAAAAATCTAAAAAAAAAATTATGATATAGTACTAAAATTTTCAATCATAAACACTAATCTTGTTTAGATAGTATATAGAATTTTATATCAAAATTTTATCTTATTTGAATATTTCTACAAATTTGAAAATGATGGCAAAATTTTTTATCAAAATTTTATCTAATTTGAATATTTCTGCATCATTAAAATTATTAATTTTGAACTATTTTCTTTCTTTTTTTCTTTTTTTTCTTTTTCTTTGTTTTTTTTTTCTCTCAAAACTAGGAGTATATGTTGTTAAGATTTAGGGAAAACTTCAAATACCCCTCACTTGGTTTCGCACTTTATCACTTTAGTAATTTATGCTTTAAAGTGTACCAATTTAGTACCCTATGATTTCGCACTTTTTCACTTTAATATTATATGATTTAAAGTACGTCAATTTAGTACTATATAGTTTTATTTTTCTCTTTTTGTCGGCTACCCTGTTAATATTTCGTTAAATTATATACAAAAAAACTTTAGATATCCTATCTAGGTTTATCGAATATTTACTTTAGTACTCTTTATTTTTAACTTTGTCGCTGATTTCTTTTTATTCTGTTAATATTTCGTTAAATTATATAGAAAAAACTTCATATATCCTATCTAGGTTTATCGAATATTCACTTTATTACTTTTTAATTTTAATTTTAATTTTGCCACTGATTTAATGAAAAAAATTGATGAATGGATAATAAAAAAAAAAAATCACAAAGTACTAACTTAATACAGTTTAAACCACAGAATACTAAAATGAGAAAGTGCGAAACCACAAAAACTTACTTGATACACTTTAAACCACATAATACTAAAGTAAGAAGTTGTGAAACCACAATGGGGTGCCCTGAGGTTTATGATATTTTTACCATGCATTTATTTGACTCCACTATTTGAGGGATCTCCCACTATGCATCGAACACGCGGCCTCCTCCTCCACCAACACCTTCGACCTCGCCCATCCCCTTCTAATGGCACTCTCCTCCTTCTACTTGATCGGAACCCCCTTCACACGTAGATCGGGAGAGAGGGTTCCACTCACCGTCCTCCTTCTACTTGATTGGAACCCCCTTCACACGTAGATTGGGAGAGAGGGTTCCACTCACCGTCATTATCGTCTTTCTCCTTCTCTAGTGTTAACTCCAATGCGCAAGCCCGAGCGCCACTGCAGTAAGGAGTGATAGCTCGATCGTACTATCTCGTCATTGTCGGCATATGCGGTAGAGGTAGAATTGAAGAGGGGTTGAGATCATCAATGACAAAGGAATGGGAGCCTCTGAGGAAGTATCCGAGGGTTTATGGAAGGGTTTTGGGGCTGCAAATGGAGGAAGAGGTGGTGAGGGAGTGAGACGGGATATGAAGTGGGAGTTAGGAGGTCAAATGTCTAGCCTTTGATTTAGCCCAATAACGATACCATCAGAGCCTGGTATACGGCCCACAGTAATTGAGTGGAGGCCCAACGCTGGGGCAAAAGGCTTGTAGGATGTGCAAATATGTTTTTACATTGATGCAATATCACGCGGCAGTTGGCTGGTATTCTTATCAAAATATTTTTTTTTGAGAGAGAAAGATAGCATGTTATTCGTTTCATTTATTTCATTTTAGAAATAAACTTAGCTGGAAATGTGAATCAACAGATCGCAGATAAAATTTGAGAAATTTTGTGGATCAATTGGTTGAATCTTCCTCAGGTGTGTAGCTACTTATTCTTTAATTGGCCCTTAAGGTATTGACCCGTATTTTCGTACCGATACGAGAGCGGTGCTAAAACTGTAATCGAGATAAAGAGAAGTGTGCGAGAGGGGGTTAAATTGTTAAGCGGGAAGCTTTAAATATCGTGAAGTTGGGGATTCGATCTTGCAAGTATTTGTAAATAACAAGGATTCTTGGATTGCATTTCGCAATAATCGTCTATAATGTGCAAATAGTAGAAAAAAAAGGAAAAGAAAGAAAAAAAGTGGATTGAAGTTCTTATTCCAAGTATATTTTCACCTTGGTATATAAGGAGCTGGTATCTTTCCAATTTGATCTTTTGTTGCTCGAGTTGGTTGATGTTGGAGTACAATGTAATTAATTATGTTTGGATTATCATTTAGTCCTTAATTTGTTCATTATCTGTCGCCGTGTTATTCCACTATGGAAGGAAATTTATATAATGCTTGTCACTGTTAATTGTTTGCAGCTCTTTGTTTAAGAGGTGCAGCACATTAAACATCTGATTATTGTGTGGCTTTACCCTGTTAAACATCTGATTAGGTATTATTGTTAGGATCATCTTCTTTTAACAATAGTTTTAAGAGTCCGGCTATGGTGCTTGTAAAAGCATCGAGTACTTTGTGCTTGTAAATTTTTTACCGTTAGATTTATACTTGATCATTTTCATCCGTTAGATTATACTATTCAACTAACCATTAACTCAACCCTAGAAGGTCCACATCATTCTAACCGCACATTCTTTAATCCAAGGGTCAAAAACTTACAAGTACTAGTGATTTGGTACTTTCAAAAAGTATAAGAGCTCAATTCTAGTTTTAATACTACTAAGTAAATTCAACCTCTCTGTTGGATGGCTCTCCGCTCTAAGAAAAAGAGAAACTTGCTCTTCTAATTTAATCTAAGCTAAAAGGTATTAAGAAAAACTCAAATAAAATATGTTTTTTTTGTAATTTCTAATAAAGTTATTGAAGAAATTGGAAAAGCATTTTTTTTTTAGTGATCAAAATAACATATATAAAAAGGGTTGTTAAACCCTTTCGATGTCATTAAAAATCGTTTTCCGAAAAAATGACATCGTTTTGTCATAAAAAATAACACTACTTTTAAAAATGACATCCCTTTTGTTATAAAAAAATATATTTGTCCTCTTAGTGTGACATTAAATTTTGGTAAAATTAAATCTTCTTCGTTTTCTCCTTTTCGATTCTCTTTAAAGATTTTTCCCAAACAAGGTGTCCTTCCCTTAATGAGATAATATCTACACAACTACACAGGTGAAGTAATAGAGAATCTAAAAAAAAGGGAGAATCAGTTACCTCATTAGCCAGAAGATTAGTATGCACGAAGATTTATAATATTAATGATTTAAGAAAAATTTAACCACCCGAAATACAATAAAATAAAGTAAAAAGTCCCTTGTCGCCCGTAGAAAATTTTTTCTAATTAAAAAGTATAAAATCNCTACAGTAAAAATTTTCATCACAATAAAAAATACTGTTTTGCTACAGTAAAAAAGCCTTTTGCTAAAAATTACTGTAGCTTTCCCAAATTGTTGGGAAAAATATATACAATAAAACTAGTGATTTTTTTTTTACGAAAAGGTTAAAGAAGTTATTGAAATAATCTTTAATGTATTGTTTTTTTTTATAAAACATTATTTTTAAAAAAATTTAAAATATTATTCCAACAAATACTTTATCCAATAATACGTAATTGCAATTTTTTAATCTTAATTGCAATTATGAATATGTTTTATTATTATTATTATTATTATTATTATTTTTTACAACTAGTCCTCCACGTATGCCACCACCGATATAGTAATTAATTAATCAGCCTAATTTTATTAGGCTACATCAATTCCACTAATCAAAAAAGAATTGAGAACGACAACGATATGATCATTTAAAAAAGCGAGGAATAAAATAGATGCATCTATAAAAAAGTCAAAGAACCAATTTTTTGTAAAGAAAACAAAAAAAAAAAAAAAAAAAAAAAAGGTTCTCTCTTCGCTCCAGTCCTAAGCTCGTTATGACGTTTGGATGACTTAATAGCTAATTTTTATAGTTTATAATTTGTATTATCCAGCGGTTAGTAGCCGTTCAAGCCATCTAATTATTGGTATTACAATAAGAGTCTGGTTACCATACTCTTATGAGTATAGATTTCTTTATACTTATAAATTTTCGGTCGTTAGATCTACCTTTTTAACTAGTTTCACTCATTAGATCATACTATTCAACAAACCATCCATTCAACCCTATAGGACCACTATCATTCTAATCAGAGATCACTATCATTCTAACTGCACATTTCTTCATCCAACTCGGAGATCACTATCATTCTAACCGCACATTTCTTCATCCAACGGTCAAAAACTTATAAGCATAAAAATGTCTATACTCATAAGAGTATAGTAACCCTAGCTATATATATATATATATATAGAACTAGGTTGGAATACTATCACCAAGCTATCTGGTGCTGTTAGTTCTTTTAGCCCTTGGATTGAGAAATGTGCGGTTAGGATGATGTGGACCCCCTAGAGTTGAGTGGGTGGTTGGTTAAATAGTATAATCTAACGGGTAAAAATAATCAAAAGGTTAAATCTAATGATGGAAAACTTGGTAGTACCAAATCCTTAGTGCTATCGATAGTATCCCAGCTGGACTATATATATATATATATATATATATATAGACTTAGGCTGGAATGCTAGCTTCCCAGCCAGACTATATGCTAGGGCTACTATACTCTTATGAGTATAGAACCCTTTGTACTCATAAATTTTCGACCGTTGAATGAAGGGATGTGTGGTTAAGATGATAGTGGTCCCTGGTTACGTTAATAGTGGTCCCCTAGGGTTGAATGGATGGTTGGTTGAATAGTATGATCTAACGGGTGAAAATGGTCAACGGAGTAGATCTAACAGTTGAAAACTTATGAGTATAAAGGGGTCTATACTCGTAAGAGTATAGTAGCCCTAGCCTATAGGGCTACTATACTCTTATGAGTATAGAGCCTTTTATACTCATAAGTTTTCGGCTGTTGGATAAAGGAATGTGCGGTTAGGATGATAGTGCTCTCCGGTTAGGATGATAGTGGCCGGTTTCCTAGGGTTGATTGGATGGTTGGTTAAATAGTATGATTTAATGAATGAAAATGGTCAAAAGGTTAGATCTAATAGCCAAAAACTTATAAGTATAAAGGAGACTATACTCATAAGAGTATAGTAGCCGGACTCAATATATATATATATATATATATATATATATATAGTAGGTCTTGTGTGCTATTAGGAGCACGAAATTTATTTTCTAGAAGGTTCAAATACTCTGGATCATATTTAACGGTATGGATCGTCAATTCGGAAGCTCCAACATTGAGAACAACTTATGAGTACGAAGGGTCCACTACTCATAAAAGTATAGTAGCCCAACTCTCTCTCTCTCTCTCTCTCTCTCTCTCTACATATATATATATATATATAGCTAGGCTGGTATACTATCAGTAGCACGGAGGCCTCCGTGCTACCAAGTTGTTTTCAATGATGCGGGTTCCAAATCGACGATCGGCTCCGTTAGACTTGATCTATACTATTAAAAGTATTTGGAAACTAAACTTCATAATTTTTCGGCATTATTTGACTAGTGATCAAAAGGTCTCAAAATTGATAATTTTAATGGTAGATGTGATGCGTTTGTGAATTTAATAGTATAAAACACTCCAATCTGATGAAATCTTTATAGAAATTTTTTTTTCACTATTTAGAGTAAGATCAGTACCTCTGATCTTAAATTCACGTCTTTTACCGTTCATTTTTAGACTACTCGTTTGATGCCGAAAAATTATGAAATTTAGTTTTCAAATACTTTCAATAGTGTAGATCAAATCTAACGGAGCCGATCGTCGATTTGGAAGCTGCATCATTGAAAACAATTTGGTAGCATGGAGGCCTCCGTGCTACCGATAGTATACAAGCATATATATATATATATATATATANGCTAGAATGCTATCGATAGCAAACGGACTCCGTTGCCATCCATTTGTTTTCGATGATGGAGCCTCTGAATTGACGATCGACACCGTTTAACATGATCTATACCACTTAAAGTATTTAGAAATCAAATTTCATACGTTTCCGATATTGTTCTCCTATCCATCGAGTGGACATAAAAATGAACGACTGAAAATGAATATTCTTTAAAAAATAATAATAGGAGTCTTGTAATCAAGATCAAGAGTATAGATCTTGTTTTAAATACTTTAAGGTTTTCTAACAAAAATTCAATTGATTTAGATAACTTTACGCGTTAAATAAGAAAACGCCTCATAATCGACATAAAATACAAAATATTTAAAACCCTTTGATCATTAGACAAATGATGTTAAAGAATTTAAATTTGATTTGTAAATACTTCTAAGTGGTATAGATCATGTTCAACGGTGCGATCGTCGATTTGGGCTCTATTATCAAAAAAAAATGGGTGGCAACGTAGCCCGTTTGCTATCGATAATGATTCTAGCTCAACTCTCTCTCCTCTCTCTCTCTCTCCTCCTCTCTCTCTCTCTCTCTCTTCTCTGTATATATATATATATATATATAGAATTGAGCTCCTATGCTTTTAAAAGTACCAAGTTATTGGTGCTTGTAAGTTTTCGGCCCTTGGATTAAGGGATGTGCGGTTAGGATGATGTGGGCCCCCTAGGGTTGAGTGGGTGGTTGGTTTAATAGTATAATCTAACGGATAAAAATGATCAAAGGCAACCTAGGGTTGAGTGGGTGGTTGGTTGAATAGTATAATCTAGCGGGTAAAAATGATCAAAGAAAGAAATCTAACGATAAAAAATTTACAAGCACCAAATGCTTGGTGCTTTTACAAGCACCATAGCCGGACTCTATATATATATATATATATATATAATTTTTAAGTTTTTTAAGATAAAGGCAGCACGCTATCCGCTTCATTTATTTGGAAAATAAATTCTACTACAAATGTTGAGGCAGCAGGGTCTCGAATGGATCAAACAGTTACATAAAAGGAAAATAAATACATAAATAAATAAAAGTAAAAAAAATAAAATGTCACTTAGAGTTGCAACTTAGCGTATTCCCTTATCATTTCACGGATTTGTCTGATAGCCACTAAGGCGTCGAAAGATTGATTTCTAAAAATCACATTATTTCTTTCTCACCAAATCATCCACCAACAAGTCGCCAAACTAGCCAGCTCCTTCTCAGCTGGCCCTTGGGCACTATTTCCCAGTACATACTCCCGAAGTCCCCTGACTCCCTCCACCGACCTCGAGATAACTCTTTCTTCGAAGATATTGAATAATAAATATCTACTAAAAATGCATCCCACAAGCAGATGATCGCCAGTTTCGAGTTCACTGCCGCACAGAACACACTGTTGGTTTTCAGACCAACCTTTTTTAAGCATATTGTCTATTGTAGGTAAGCGCTTCTTCAGAGCTAGTCAGATGAAAATCTTAACTTTAGGCGGTATTTTAAGTACCCAAACTTTTTGTTGAAGAATGTCTCGAATGCCAAAATCATTGATCAACTTATAAACCGATCTAACTGTGAAACACAGACTCGCATTCTATCTCCATCGTAGTTCATCGGGTGTGTCAATGACATGGAATCTTGAAAGTAACTTTTTGAGTTCTCTAATTCTGTTATCACTTCTAGGCAACCCAATCCCAGCCCCTCTTAAGATCTTTCTCTATCTCCAATCTTGAGAAGAAGCTTTTTAGATGCCATTCAATCCCCCTACATAACTAGAAAAGTAAGGATTATTAATTAACATTGAATTGGCATGTCTATATATAAACACGCATCATATATTATTGTTTTGCAGCTAACACATTGACTATGTCTTTAATTTGCGTGCATTGGTACACAGATAATCATCTATATATACCACTCAATACATACATACATACATACCCCCACATTATACACTCCCTCCCCGGGAATTGTCATGGCGCTAATCCTACCTCTTCTCGTGCTTCCCTTCTTCCTGCACCCTCTAGCTTCTTCTGCTTTCGACGGCATGCGAATCGAGGTCACTCACGTCAACTCCGACGGCAACTATACGATGGCGGAGCTCATCCGCCGCGCGGCGGCGCGCGACACGGTTCGACTGGCTGGCGCCAGGGCAAACGTCACGACTCCGCTCCACTACTCGACCGCGGGCGGCTACCTCATGGAGCTCGCCGTCGGCACTCCCCCCGTTCCGTACTTGGGCTTGGCCGACACCGGCAGCACCCTCGTCTGGATCGAGTGTCTCCCCTGCAAGAACTGCACCGACTTGGTCGTGCCCAAGTACGACCCTCACAAATCCCCCACCTTCTCTTCGCTCCCCTGCAACAGCTCCTTATGCGAGGCCCTCGACTTTCGCGGTTCCTGCCTCAAGGGCTCATGCACCTACAATATCGTGTATGGGAGCGGCGCGACAGTAGGAGTGCTCGGCAGCGAGATCTTCACGTTCGGATCCTCCGAGCCAGTCTCCGTGCCGGATATTGGTTTTGGGTGCAGCACTGATAGCCTTGGCGACTACGGTAACTCCTCCGGTATTGTTGGACTGGGGAAAAGCAGTCTGTCATTGGTGTCACAATTGGGCGTCGGAAAGTTCTCTTACTGTCTCACTTCTTATTACGATATTCGCAGCACCAGCTCACTTTTTTTCGGTTCTTCCGCCAGTTTAAGTGGAACTGCAGTAAAATCTACTGCTTTTGTTCGAAACCCTAACTCTACCTTTGCTTCTTTTTACTACCTGCCTTTGAAAGGAATATCCCTCGGCGCGACACTACTTCCTGTCCCGTCAACAGCTTTCGCGATAAGAACGGACGGAAGCGGCGGGCTGATCATCGACTCTGGCACCACTTTCACATACTTAGGAGATGTCGCGTACCAACTTGTGAAGCAAGCGATCCAATCTCTGGTGAATCGACCGCCTGCCGACGGGTTGAAACTTGAACTTG
Source organism: Ananas comosus (assembly GCF_001540865.1). Lineage (NCBI taxonomy): Eukaryota > Viridiplantae > Streptophyta > Magnoliopsida > Poales > Bromeliaceae > Ananas > Ananas comosus. The sequence goes on from NC_033627.1 coordinate 14,027,563, forward strand.
ATCTTTGCTACTCGTTGCGACCGCCGCCGCCGCAAATGCCGAACATGACGTTCCACTTCGACGGTGCTGACATGAATTTGCCCGTGGATAATTACATGATATCGGATTCGGAGACAGGTTTGTGGTGCCTTGCGATGTTAAACTCAACCGACAACTCTTCGATACTCGGGAATTTCCAGCAGCAGAATATGCATATACTTTACGATCTAGACAACGATGTTCTATCCTTCGTGCCAGCGCAATGCAGTAAACTTTGATCGAAGTTGTGTGTTAGCCATGTACTTGGTGTTTATCTTGTTTTCGTTGAGATTAATTGAGTTGTATGTTATATTTCTATGGGGCAGTAGAAATCGTTATATGAACGAACTTGCGTTGTGTTATATGTATGTTGAATCACTCATCTTAATTGTAATTATGAACAGTTGTTGTTTTGATTTAGAAAGTGCAAAAGAAAAGCAGTTGTCTTTTTGAGACTTCCATATAACTTATTTTTCTTAAAATAGTTGAATTGGTGGTGTTGTTTGATCCAGTTGTTTGTATCCTTTTAGTTTATTAACAACTAAATTTATTTAAATCTAAATCCCATCTAAAAAAATTATCGAATGGACCTCGTGCATAATTCATTGTTAATTTTTCTATATGAATCCTGCTACAGAGACCTCAAAATCAAAATTGTGGGCCTCTAGGCCTTCTAAAAAGAAAAAAGAAAAACGAAAAAAATTCTATGAAATAATTAATTTCAACAATTATACTCAATTACATACAATAACTTCCATTCTCAAGAAAACAAATATAATTTCTTTTTAATGTCGAACAGCCAGTGAGAGTTTGTGTTCTCTCCGTGGTCAAAGTCAACGCTCGAAGCTTGAATCAAATAGGCTTGTACAAAGTATATTGATGATGCATTGCTAACTTAATACTCTCATAAAAAATTAAGAGTATCAAAGATGTACAAAATAGAGTTACATCATTGCAAGTAAATAATAGTCGTCCCACATTTAGCTGACCTTGCTCAACATTTGTTCAACAATTCTATTTACATCACCATTTTATCCTCACTAATTATCTCAAGAACATGTGATCTCCACTGGTCCGATTGTCAAGCTCACAAGCTCAAATACCCCAATTTCTTAAAAAATTAAGAGAGTTAAGTGTGCTAGAACTATTAGTCAAAGATGGGTGAGCCCCGGAAAACTGAGGCATCACAAGGACATGCACCTCCACCTACTTGTTCTGAAAATAAATATTATATTATTTTTATTGACGATTACTCTTGTTTCATCTGGATTTATTTCATGCACAAAAAATCTAAACATTTTCAAATATATAAAATTTTTCTGCCATGGTTCAAATTCAGTTTGGTGTCACCATTAAAATTTTTTATTTCAACTCAGCTAGTAATTAATGAATATTTTTCAAATGAGTTTCATTACATGGTATTGGATCAGGGGATCCTAAGTTCAACTTCCGCTAGATTCCTTACGTTATTAATTTTCTGTCACTTAAACATAATTTTCTGTCATTTAGTTTAAGTTTACATTTGAGGCATATCAAAATATTTCAAACCCAAACGTGAGAGAGGGGTGTTGAATATAAATATTAAAATACCGTTATCTAGATATTCAAGATTTGAAAAACAACGATTGTTTTACATAATTTTGTTACTTAAATGTCTTTAGCTTTTGTTATTTACTACTTATTTGTGCGGCGGAACAGTCTCAAGTGATGGCGTTATGAGAATTTTTTTTCGTAAAGTTACAACATAAAATTCTCCTTTTGAAATTATTTCAGTTTACAGTTATCATAGTCCTATATTAACTTAATGGGATTGAGCATATATAGATTTTATAAGGAATAGAAAGAAAAACTTCCTCCTAATCAAGGGGCTTCAAAGAAGGGAGATTTATTTATTTGTGTATTTTGTTTCCATAACTTTGAAGCTTTCGTTTGGTTCGGGTATAAGCAAGAACTAGCTATTACAGGAATAGATACAACTATGGTGATAAGAAAAATAGCGTTTGGATAAAAATTGGGTTGTTCCCGGGGATAAAAAAAATAGCGTTTGGATAGATAATATAGAATAAGAAAAATAATGGATAGTTATATATAGAAAATAAAGGTGTTTGTGGGAATAATTATACCAGGTATCCGAGAACTATAATTCTCGAGTAAAAAATTTACGTTTGAGTATAAAGGAGGGGATAAAGGGTTATCCCTCTTCTTATCCCTAATCCAAACGGTCAGGCCAATGATTTAGGCCAATGACTATTAGAGACAAGTATACGGCCCACAGTAAGTGAGTGGAGGCCCAAAGTTGTGGCAAAAGCCTATAGGTTGTAAACAAAAAAAATATGTATACATAATACATTGATACTATCATGTGGAGTTAGTGGGTATTTCTTATGAAAATATTAACCATTTGCATGACCAGAATACTATCTTCTTTAATCAACGGTTAATTATTCTAACAGCCTAGCTTTTGTGGCACATCGCTCTAGTAAACTACTATAATTTGGTCATAACAAACACATTGCATTTTCGGGATTGTTAATTGCTCTGACATCAAATGTTGACTAATCGATATTTACTCTGATACCAATTCTTATATAATTCTACAACCATTAATCATATATATATATATATATATATATATATATATATATATATANTATATATATATATATATATATATATATATATATATATATATATATATATAGAGTAGGGCTGCTGTGCTCTCAGGAGCACGGAGCACGGAGGCCTCCGTGCTCCTGAGCCGTTTTCGATGATGGAGTTTCTGAATCGACGATCGACTCCGTTAAACTTGATCTAGTATATTTGAAGCTTTTAGGAAATAATTTTTGCGATTTTTCGATATCATTTACCTACCAATCGAAATGATTCAAAATCAATAATTTTTAACGGCTGAAAATAAAAATCCTATAAAAAGTGGTGATATAGCACTAAAATTTTCGATCCGAAATATTGATCTTGTTGTAGATAGTATAAAGAATTTTGTATCAAAATTTCATCTGATTTGAATACTTTTACACCGTTAAACTTGAAAACGGCAGATATCAACCATTAAAAATTATGGTTTTGAATCCTTTCGATCACTAGGTAAATGATATCAAAAAATTGCAAAAATTATTTTCAAGAAGCTTCAAATACGCTAGATCAAGTTTAACAGAGCCGATCGTCGATTCGGAAACTCCATCATCGAAAATGGCTCAGGAGCACGGAGGCCTCCGTGCTCCTGAGAGCACAGCAGCCCTGCTATATATATATATATATATATATATATATATGTGTGTGTGTGTGTGTGTGTGTGTGTGTGAATTTTGCTACTATACTATCGATAGTACCAAACACTTGGTGCTATCGAATTTTCAACCGTTGGATAAAAGGATGTGCGGTTATGATGATAGTGATTATCCGTTAGGATGATAGTGGTCTATTAGTGTTGAGTGGGTAGTTGGTTGAATAGTATAATCTAACAGGTGGAAATGATCAAAAGGTAGATCGAACAGCAGAAAATTCGATAGTAACAAGAACTTGGTACTACTGATAGTATAATACCCGGACTCTATATATATATATATATATATATAGCATTATTATTATTATTATTATTATTTTGAGAGATAGGTAACACGCTACCCGTTTCGTTTATTTCATTTAGAAATAAACTTAGCAAGAAATGTGAATCAATTAGGATTCGAACTTGGATCTCGGATACCAACCACTAAGCCCTTTCTCACTTGCTGTAGGGACGGTCGGTTATTATCATTATTATTATTTGAACCAGAGATCACCCACAATGGAGCAAGCGAGACCAACCACTAGGCTAAGCCTTAATTAGCAATATCTGTTCTAAGACATCTCTAAATTAAATTTTAGCTTTTTCATATGGTGTCTCCCTCTGCTTCAAGCAAGAATCTAGGGAGGTGAATCAAATAAGATTGTTATTAAAGAAGGGAAAAAAAAAATTGAAAAGAAAAGAAAAGGGGAAAAGAAAAACAAAATGCTAACTCCTTGTTGGTGTGTCCCTGTCTCTGAGGAAGGATGCTGTTGGTTCACTTTCCCTCCCTCACTTTATTTGAAGCCAAAGTAACCAACGAAACTCACATTTGAATACTTAGAGATAGCACCCTCCCATCTATTCCCTTTTTTTTTTATATATTACAACTACATTACACTACCCTTATACTTCAAAACCAATCAATAATAAGAGAGACAAAGAAGCTAACAAAAAGTTGTGTATTTATTACATTTATTTGCATGATGAGAAACCCCATGTTGCAAACAAGAAGAATCCCCTCACCAAACCACTCTAGCTAGCTAACACCTGAGGTGATCCCCTCTTAATTATAACAGTACAAGGAATTAAAGCACTAGCCCGAGCTCTAAGCAAAGTAGGTGGTGGATAGCTACTTCAGGAACACCAGAAACTGAATCTCCTATTACATTCCAAGGATGCATCTCTTTCTCTTCTGCGTACATGAGCCTCGATCTCTTTGTGAGCGAATAATTCGGAGTTTTTGAGGTCGTGCGAGAGAGGGAGAGAGAGAGAGAGAGAAAGCAGCAGGTTAAGGAGAGCACAATGCAGCTGCACATATCGCCGAGCATGCGGCACGTGACGGTGTTGACGGGGAAGGGTGTGAGGGATTTCATCAAGGTGAAGGTCGCGTCGAGGCGGCTGTCGTATCGAATGGTGTTCTATTCGCTACTCTTCGCGATGTTCTTGCTGCGGTTCGTGTTCGTGTTGACTGCAATGGATACAATTGAGGACCAATATGAGTGCTCTTCTTTAGGTAAATTACAAATTAGTATGAGTGCTCTTCTTTAGGTAAATTACAAATTAATGGCTCTCTTAACTCTATCATTTTTTTTTTCATGCATGAAAAATAGAATGTTATAGGACTACCTCTTATTGAAAAATTACCAATGCTATGAAAATTCCTAATCTCACTTAAGATTTTTTTTTTAATCATAATCTTCTTATTATGTATTTTCAGTTGAGTTCTTAGTACCTTTCAATCTTATAAAATGTTCTAACATCATTGCAGAGATATGTTAATTGTAGCTTTCATAGAAACAAAAAGAGAAACAAAAAGGAAAAAAAAAGTTTGTTGATATAAGTTTGTGCAAATAAAGTCACGTGCCTAATTAATATATACAACTCTGGTAGAACGTAGGGAAATATCATGATTATTATTGTGACAAATGGAAAAGGAAAGTAAATTCTTCTTCTTCTTTTTTTGCTTTATAAAACTATAAATAAATAAATATTATTCTCAAAAAAAAGAACTATAAACATTTGGTAGTTATTAAATAATTTGTTTATACATGCATAATTAAACAGGATCAAAATTTAATATAATGATGCATTTACCTCGCAAAATAAATAGGTAAATAATGCAACAATGTGCTATATCCAAGGTAGAGTGACCAAAAATATCAAACATTTAGATAGTAAATATCTAAGAAAGAGTATTCTAAATTTTCCCAACAGAAACTTCAGAATTATATAAATTGTCAAAATATTATTTTATTGGCTGTGACTATCAACTATATTATGGATACGCGACAAAAATAAAAAAACAAGGGCAAGTTTAGGCATGTAGCTATGAAATGGAAAAAGGAATATGAAGGAAATGTTGGCTTATCCAAATTAGTTGTAGCAACACTCTGAATGATACCGACCATTCCTAGAGCAAATGGTAAAGAGTTTGATAGTTGGTACCCGAGATCCCAAGTTCAAATCCTAATTAATTCACATTTGTAGCTAAGTTTATTTCTAAATGAAATAAACGAAGTGGATAGCGTGTTACCTATCTCTCTTTAAAAAAAAAAAAAAAAACACTCCGAATGATGTTGATGGAAGGTCCAACATGCCCAGTTCTCAAGCAAACACCTAATTTCTTGTTTGAATATTAAGACCAGCCAACATAGTTTGACAGTTTCCTCTTACAATTGGCATTCCTGTCACAAGCCAAGTACTTCTTTTCATATGAGCTTCAAGGAAATTTTTTTTTAAATTTTCATCTAAACTAATTCTCGAAGCAAAGTATACTAGGAATTTTGTAGTTGGTTGGAATGGAGGGACATACATTAACGAACAATGTAGATGATATGTGTATTTTCATATCTTATCTTTAGAAAATAGCATTTTATTCACTGATGAATTTGTACTAAAATGTAATCTATACATTGGTTTTTTTATAGGGTGTGTAGGGAAAAGGCTAGGTCCAAGATTATGGCGACGGCAACTTGAATCGTCGGTAAATCGTTGTTTCCAACCCAAAAAATCAATCATAAATTATCGTATTGACTTATTTTTTAAAAGAAAACTTATAATGAGAACAGAATTTAATTTTTTTCTCTTTGTGAAGATTCCAGAAGAAATATATCAGATTCTTGAAGAAGCCAAGATCGACGAATTATCGCCGCAAGGGTGGGACGTTCCGCAAACACTAGACGAGTTCATCGCAGAGATGAAGAGCAATAATCGATCAGATGCCAAAACCTTTGCATTAAGGCTCAAAGCCATGGTACCATTAGTCTTACTAAACACAACAGCTGAAACAACTAGCCGTTATATAAGCGTGCTACCTATTCTCAAAAAAAACTAGCCGTTATATATATATGATTCTAAACCGAGAATTTTGCTATATTTGACTGTTGACATTTGACTTCTTAGTGTTGACTCGGTGACCAAAAAAACAGATATCTTTGCTGGAACAGAAGACCAGGACGGCCAAGATCCAGGAGTACCTGTACCGCCACGTGGCGTCGACGAGCATCCCGAAGCCGCTGCACTGCCTCTCGCTGCGCCTGGCCCATGAGCACTCGACCAACGCCGGAGCCCGCCTCCAGCTACCGGAGGCGGAGCGCGTCCCTGCCCTTGTGAACCCCACGCTCCGCCACTTCGTTCTTGCCTCCGACAATGTGCTGGCGGCAGCGGTCGTGGCTGCATCACTGGTCGCCAATGCACTCAGTCCGGAGTCGGTCGTGCTGCATGTCATCACCGACCGGAAGACGTTCGCGCCCATGCAGGTAGCGGTGTAAACGAACTGAACACGAACACAAATGTCCTAAGCTAAGCCCAAGCTCAGCTCTGTTTATAACCGAGCCAAACTCAAACCGACTCATTTAGGTTCGAGTCGAATTCGAGCCACTCATAAGAGATCAGCTTCTAACACTAACTGAGTTGAGCTAGCTCAAGTTCGGATCATTTATTCAATAAACTCTAGATCCTAAACAATAAGCTCTAAATTCAATGTATATATATGCAGGCGTGGTTCTCACTGCACCCGCTGGGACCTGCTGTGGTGGAGGTGAAGGGGCTGCACCACTTCGACTGGTTCGCGAGGGGGAAGGTCCCCGTCATGGAGGCGATGGAGAAGGACCGGGCGGCCCGGTCACAGTTCCGCGGAGGGTCGTCGGCAATCGTGGCCAATGTCGGCGAGAAGCCGGTTGTGGTGGCAGCAAAGTTGCAGGCACTAAGTCCAAAATACCAGTCTGTCATGAACCATATCCGCATTCATCTGCCCGAGGTGAGTTTAAAAACATGTTCAAAAAAGTTTAATCCAAGCGCGAAACGCACGGCTTTCAAAGCAATTTGAACGCTAGATTTGATGGTCTGGCGTGGGAACCGTCCCCCTTTTACTTAACCAAATCAACATACCAAACTCTTTATAACTACATGTAGTAACACTGTCTAAGGAGATTTTGTTTGATCCTCACAGTTGTTTCCTAGCCTCGACAAGATAGTTTTTCTCGACGACGACGTCGTCATCCAAGCTGATCTCTCGCCCTTGTTCGAAATCGACCTGCAAGGCAAAGTAAATGGCGCGGTGCAGACTTGCAGAGGGGCTGACAAATTTGTGATGTCGAAGAAATTCAAGAGCTATCTGAACTTCTCACACCCTCTGATAGCAGAAAATTTCGATCCTAATGAGTGTGCCTGGGCATATGGCATGAATATATTCGATCTCGACGCATGGCGAAGAACAAACATCAGTGAGACTTATCACTACTGGCTCCAAAAAGTACATATGCTCTATATCTTCTTATAATCTTTTTAACGCTTTTTTTTTTTTGTTTGCTCAATTTTTGAAAGATCTACTTGTTGTTCAAATTTCGTCTGCAGAACTTGAAATCAGACCTCAGTTTATGGCAACTAGGGACTCTTCCGCCCGGTCTAATCGCCTTTCACGGCCATGTTCATGTTATTGATCCCTACTGGCACATGCTCGGCCTCGGATACCAAGAGAACACAACTGTATCTGATGTGCAAAAAGCAGCAGTAATCCACTTCAATGGCAGGGCAAAGCCTTGGTTGGACATTGCTTTCCCACAGCTCCGACCGCTTTGGACCAAATACTTAAATTTCTCGGACAAGTTCCTTAGAGCATGCAATATAAGAGCTTAGAACTGTTGTGCGATTTTGATCGGCACTTCAAGTTAAGCGACGTGATCGAACAAGGATAAACTCTTGGATTTGATCCAAGAGAATGAACAAAGAGCATTCGAGTTCTTATACTGTCGATATGAGACGTATTTAGATCTTAACCAATTTCATGCATATTTTCTTCTGTAGAAATGATTTTGCTGTTCTTTTCTGATGGCCTATTTTGAAATGTATGCTTGGATGGATATAGAAACATTATAATAAAGAAAAAGAACATAGTATCTATCAACCAAAGGAAAAGGCTAATTTCGCATTAACTTGACAGTAAGATACAAAATGGCCATTTGATTCAGTCGAACACTTGTATTACATTCTCTGTATAAAGTATCGAATGCATCGGATTCAAACTACGGTCATCTTCAGAAAATTCACGTAACACAATTCGAGCTTCATTCGAGGCCTTTGATAGCAATAACAACTGCCCTCGAAGAATTTTGAGAGACAAGGTTTCTCTTGGCTTCATGAATTGCGTTTCGCAGCCACTTTGGCTATTATTAGATTCTTCATTCCGGTCAACATCTAGAGGAGTAACCAGTACAAGAGATTCCAAAACAACAGCTTTTTCTAGCAGAAACTTCACCAGTCTCAGTTCATTAACAAACCCCCGAAAATTGGTAACTTTGATCACTTTTAGATGGTTAAATAAAACACCAGGCGAATCCTCGTCAATAAACGCTCCATACGTTATGTCGATTAGCTCATTGAGCTCTCCAGGAAGCTGAAAGATTCAATATCATCGGAATAATAAAATATCCAAAGATAGATAAAAGAAAGCAAATTGATGAAATTTTGAAGTTTAACAGGGTAACATATACGAGTCTAACCGAAGGCAACCAAAACACGGATATACCTGAATGAAAAGCTTTTCGAGGAATGGAGAAGGACAGAGCTGAAAAAAGGCTGAGATGTACGAGAGATGTTCTTCGGTCAGCGAATCCATCACAAGCTGCAACTCCTGCAGATTCTGCAACTCTATAGGGAGTTCCTCCTCACCGTACTCGTCGGCAAAGGCTATACCCTGAACGAAAATTCAAGGCGCTATATCGAATTCATGAACTAAGAAAAAGATTTGAATAAAACAACAAATGAATAAGAAAAATTTAAATTACCATCAGGGCTACACTGCAAAGTGTCAGAACCTTAACCTGAGAAAGATCAGATATCCACTTGGCATAGTCATCATCAAGATCATAGTTAACTCTACCAATCGAATATATGCATGCGTCGACCAACGAAGACATGTTATGGAACTCATTTGTGGAACAGATCCTCCCATAGTAGATTAAAGATTGAAGCTTGGGAGCAGATATCTCGAGATCGTAAGCCTCGAAACAATCCATTATTGTCAACTTTTGAAGTCTAAGTTCCGGGCCTGTAATCCTAATCTCGGAAAGTAGTAAGCAGCTTTTAATGCTCAAGCTTTCGAGGGCCCTGCAGTCGACTAACATCCTTTCGAGCATATCATTTGTGATGTTAACATGACTAAGAGAGAGTTGACGAAGGCCGCGAAATCCGCTCACGTCGAAAGGAGAAGCAATGTCGCATCGGCTCAAACTCAAATTGGTCAAAGTGTTGCACTCAAATAAAGAATTCGGCAATACAAACGCCACTTTTCCATCAATATACACTCCGTTTTGCACGATCCCTTGCGAGAGGTCTATGTCAAGCTGTTTCACCCCTTTACTAACCGCAAAGCCAATCCAAGTCTCGATATCACGGAAGAAGAGATCGAAGGGGGAGAAGAGAATTCGGAACTTCTCGACGTGCTTGCTTTCGTAGATGTGTAGATACCGATTGAGCATCGACACGAACTGCTTCGGAGATTGATTGCAGGAGAATTCGTCGCCGAATTCTAAAGCGGCGGAAGAGATCAAGCTATACTCCCATAAGTTTCTCCATCTCTGTGAGAGGGTGCTTGTTCTTATAGCTGATTTTAGAGGCATCATACAGAGGATGGATTGGAGGATAGGATCAGGGAGATTACTGATCCTATCTTCTCCTCTCCCCATACTTTGCCTCTTCATTAGTTCTGAATTTGTTGATCTTTAGTAAATTATTACTTTGTAGAGAATGGTCTCTTCTTGTGTTATATGTTGTAACATTCTCCTCTCTGAGGACTTTGTCAAACAGTTGGTGGGTGGGCATCTTCTCTCAGAAGACTCAATATAGAAAGAGTGAGAGGAAGAAGGAAGTTGAGGGAAGTAATATCTTAGTTGACAATGTATGGAGACACTTTAATGAGCCCTCCAACTTTAGTAGTTTTGATTTGAGTAATTTTTCTTAAATTGGACTCAGAATTCATTAGAAGTTGTTGCTAATTTTTAACTAAATTTGTGGTTTCGTAAGTTGAAAAGGAACCTCTCACTAGCTGCATGTGCTGGAAATTGCATGGCAAGTTAAGAATAAAATGCCTCGCAATAGAAGAATGTTGAGGTCTAAAGATGTGATGTTCCTTTTTTATTTTTATTTTTTTTTAACTCTATAAAATAAAGGAAGTGGTGCTCATGTCATAATATCCAGGTGTTCGACTCCTTCAGAAATTCTGGGCTAGATCTTGCTCTATCCTGGGCCTGGCTAAAGCCCAAACTACTTTGACACCTATTGGTCCTGGCCCAAGTTCAAACTATCTATGATTTTGAATTGGGCCTAATCTTTCCGGGCTTGAGTTCAAGAAGATCACAGGCATATCACTATTGAATTGCCGCGTGTTCACGAAGATCCTGCTAAAGGACCTACCATGTCGATAGTGGCCGTGTTGATGAGCAGTGACACTCCGACCCTGCAAGAAGCTTCAGGGCCCGCGCGTTTTCTATCCGAGGGAGCACCACGACCTCGAACACTTCATCAGTTCACCTTGTGCCATAACGTGTGATCATGTTTGATACTAGGTTTTAGCCTCCACAGGCCTGCTAATGTAGTCATATTAACTGATCTGTTCCCAAATATTAGGATGTCTCACTTTCATTTTGTGTCGTAATATACAAAGCAATCAACAGAAACTCTACCGACCGTCCCTAGCGCAAGCAGCAAAAAGGCATGATGGTTAATACCTAAGACCCAACTTCGAATCCTAGTTGATTTACATTTCGAACTAAGTTTATTTCTAAATAGAATAAACACATACTACCTCTCTTTCAAAAAAAAATAAAAATCAACAGAGTTATATATTAAAAACAGAAATAGCTGAAATTATATAGACTATTTATAAACTAAGAAAAATATATATGTCGCTATTTAACCCAAAAATAAAAGAGAAAGAAAAGAAAGCGACGCAACTGTGAATCTGTGATAAGGATGGGACGAAATTTCCTACAACAACTCCAACAATTGACTAGGAAAAGACTTTCGTGTTTCGGTTTATAAGCATTATAACAATTCACGGTACAAGATTTCATACTAGTCTTACTACACCAAAGTACAAATAATATTTCTCTACATAAAGTATATGCCACGACGCCTCATAAGAAGTGATCTGTTATTGTTATCCTATGCAACCATGTATATCTCTGGCCTCGCTACTATGTCCTGCATCTCCTTTCTCTTTGTTGTATCCCTCCCCTTTTTCCTCCTGCACCCTCCTCCGGCCGCCGCCGCGGCCGTCGCCATCAACTTCTTCGGCAAATTCTGCGGCAGCACCGGAAACTACACTGCGAACAGCACCTACCAATCCAACCTCGACACCCTCTTCTCCTTCCTCGCCTCCAACGCCTCCGCGTCCCCCTCCGGCTTCACCGCCACCACCCTCGGCCGCGTCCCCGACGCGGTCTCGGGCCTCGCCCTCTGCCGCGGCGATGTCAACGCCACCACATGCCGCTCCTGCCTCGGCCTCGCAGCGCAGGACGGCCCCGAACTCTGCCCTGACACGAAGGGCGCCACACTTTGGTCAGTTACAAATTAGAATTCTGATCTGATTATAATATATATACATACAAGCTTTTTCATTCAATCAGTTTACGTACACTCTATAATAGGTATGATCCCTGCCTGGTGGAATACTCCAACCAGAACTTTCTGTCCTCGACCAGCAACTCGCCGCAGTTGATCGGGATGAGCAGTCAGAACATAACGGGGGCTGGCACCGGCCAATTCGACAGGCTAGTCAGCACCCTCATGAACGCCGTAGCCGACCGGGCGGCGAACGACACGCAGAGGAGGTTCGCGACGGGCGAGGTCACGAACTTCACGGAGGCGTTCCCGACGATATACGGGCTGGCGCAGTGCACGCCGGACCTGTCGGCGTCCGACTGTCGGCAGTGCCTCGGCGGTCTGATCGGCGAGATGCCGCAGTACTTCGCGGGGAGGCAGGGGGGGAGGATCCTCGGCGTGCGGTGCAATTTGAGGTACGAGGTGTATTCCTTCTACGACGGAGCGCCGTCGCTGACGCTTTCGTCTGCGGCGGCGACCACACAAGGTGAGAAGAGAAGAAAAGGAATAGATAACAAAAATGCACTTTACATCCTTCAATATATTATGTTTCGTATCTAACATGACTTCTCCAACTAGCAATAAGATGATCTTTACTTTCTGAATGATATTACAGTAATTACACTCAGAAAAGGATTGATCTAGAAAAATAAAATATTTATTTTCCAGTGCCTTGTAAAGACTACATATTCTGTTCATGCATCTCGCTTTAAATCAAATCGTGTGACAAAAAAAAAAAATATAAATAGAATGAAAAATAAATTAAAGAGTTAGAATTAAATTTTTATAGTTTGTTTGTGCTCACTTTATTTTGAAGGTGCTTCAACTTGTGGGACCGACGCCCATTAGAGACCAAATTTAAAACAAATTTGGCTCTTGGCCTGTATCACACCTGTCCTATTCCTTGGTACCGAGTTAGTTAAAGCAGTGTGGAAAAATACCAAAAAAAAATAATAAAAATCCAGATGAGAGTGGAGTATTCGGCACCCTTCTATCACTCAATAATGCAATAATTAATTAATGGTAAAAATGTATGGAGACCTCCCTAACTATAGGCCATTATAAAATTGCCTCTCCAATTTTAGTATCATTATTTTTCTTAATTTTTGAACATATAAATTCATGAAAATTAACGGTTTCGCCAGCTGAGCGGCCATTTATACTTACAAAACCAATATTGCATCACCTAAAAAAATATTCAGAATAGTTAAATCAATAAAGTACCTTTAAATTTTCTAGAGATAACTTAAATCAAATGAATCAAAATTGAGTAGTACTTAAAAGAGACTATTTCAAAATGGCCTATAGTTGAGGAGGTCCCTGTACATTTTCACCTTATAGTTGATTGCACTCATGCTTTTGTGGCTTTCCCAGGTGTAGTCAATGGAGCCCGACAAGTCAAGTCTCTGTCTCTCATTTAAGTGTCCAGCAACCAGCCAACTATCGTTTTAATGAGGGATACTAAAAAACAAAACAGATAGCTAGAAAGAAATGAATTCTACCAAAAGAAGGAAAATAATAATAATAATAATAATAATAAAGGAACATAAAGGAGTTATGTTCCTTTGAATACAAACATAAAGGATTTATATTGAAAGATATTTAATGGTTCTATCACATCATCATGGCCAACAATAATCAATGCAGTGAAAAATGAGTGAAAATAGATGATTAAAGATTTAATGAAGAGATAGTCAAATTGCTGAAAAAGTACTCTTTGTTTCAATGAACAAGCATCATACGTTTGTTCTGTTTTCTCCTGTTGGTTTGTCACATTCAGATGAAGTATAAGTTGATAATTGACAATGGCTGCTTGGATGTGCAGGAAAGAAGAAGAATGTAACCAGTACAGTTTTAGCAGTAACCATACCTCTAGTGACTGCATTTGTTATAATTTCCACCATTTGCATTTGCTTTTGGAGGAGGAGAAGATCTGCCCCAAAAGGACCACTATACTGTAAGTAAGATGCACTAAAGTTACCATTCAAAACACCCAGCTCAGTGATTTGCATCAAATAATGATAATGGCAGGGATCTCTCTGTCTGTTCAAAATACAAATGGCAATAATGCATATATAGTTCCTACGATATATGGACATCAATATCATAACCATTGAGAAAACCATAATAACAAAATATCACAGAGCTGATGTAGAGGCAAACACAGCTTAATGGAGAACCTAATTTATTAGATGTTCTCCAGCTTACATAGATCAGACAATGTTGAGTTGTATTTACTCTTTGAATAGACGACGGCGATGCTGAGGAGATCAAAAGTGCTGAGTCACTGCTTATTGATCTGGCAACATTAAGAGCTGCAACGGCTAACTTTGCTGGAGAGAATAAGCTTGGAGAAGGCGGCTTTGGCGCCGTTTATAAGGTATCATAATATTCGCTATAACTTGCCATTTAGTGAGAATTACAGGTGGCGATAGTCTGAATCCATATCAAAATTCTTGTACAGAAGAAGATCATCACTATTCTTGGGCTCAAACTAGTTTGATAGCTATCTCTACTATGTGCTTGTTGATCTAACTTTTAGAACAACTTCTCTACTCTTTAAAGCAAAAGCTTTTATTGAAGCAAAAAGTTTAGAATTTTGCTATCCGGGAAGCTATAATGAGCTTATGAGACCCAAGAACAATATCCAACTAGAAGATTCTATTTCTGCTTTATTGAGAATGTTGTTGATGTTTTTTTTTTTTCAATTGGCTATATTTAAATTCGAAGCTCAACAGGCCAAGCAAGCTCTCTATTATCGCGGTTGAATCTTGTGCTATAATCTTATAAACTTGAGCAGGGACTCTTGCCTGATGGACGAGAAATAGCAGTAAAGAGACTATCAAAAGATTCAGGACAAGGGCTAGGAGAGCTTAAAAATGAGTTATTTTTGGTCGCAAAGCTCCAGCACAAGAACCTTGTGAGGCTTTTAGGTGTCTGCTTGGAAGAACAGGAGAAGCTGCTTGTCTATGAATATGTGCCTAACAGAAGTCTAGACACTATCCTTTTTGGTACAACTTTCATTACATACAACTTCTGCTAAAGAACTAATCTCATTTCACTTGCCGTAACATAATAATAAGCTTAGCTTTTATGTTTTTACATTTTTTTTCCCTTTTTCAAAATTGATATGTCCAACTTATTTGTTGTATTCAAATGATACAGATTCTGAGAAACGAGGATGGCTAGATTGGGGGAGAAGGTACAAGATTATTAATGGAATTGCTCGAGGCCTACTATACCTACATGAAGATTCTCAGCTAAAAGTTGTACACCGAGATCTAAAGGCGAGCAACATTCTATTAGATGCCGAGATGAACCCAAAGATTTCAGACTTCGGCTTGGCAAGGCTTTTTGGAGGGGACCACTCTCAGGAAATTACGAGACGAGTCGTTGGCACATTGTAAGAATCAATTGTAACTGTCCATATCAATCACAACCATAAAAATACTGCACGAAATTGAATATATATATTAATACTGCTCATGTTATTGCAGTGGATATATGGCGCCAGAGTACGCCATGCATGGGTACTTCTCAAACAAGTCAGATGTATTCAGTTTTGGTGTTATGGTTTTGGAGATTGTAACCGGGAGGAAAAACGCTGGTTCCTTCAATTCTGAGCAGTCTGAAGATCTAATAAACTATGTAAGTTCAACACGGCAGTAGTTCTTGAACCTAATTAATAGACATAAACATAGTTTCTGTCAAATAATTCCTCTTTTGATATAATCACATATAAACCCTGCAAAATCATCCGCATAGGTATTCATAAATAACCTTCAAAACTTAATTTCTTACATATATAAACCTATGTGTTTACAAAACTGCTCCTATTTATGCAAAACCAACCTCCCTTCTGGAATTAGATGACTCCCCTAATTAAGATATAGTCTCTTTGTAAGATATTACACTATACAGGAACTACTACGAATGTTCTGATTTTTCAAGAGTGTAGATGTAAATAGATGATTTTACATCGATATATATGTACAGACAACCTTGTGTTGACAAATTGAACGAAATTTTACACAGACATGGGAGAATTGGACCAAAGGGACAATAACAGAGATAGTGGACTCATCCTTAGACAACCGCTATCCAAGAAGCGAGGTGCTGAGATGCATCCATATTGGGTTACTCTGTGTTCAAGAAAACCCAGCAGATCGACCCAACATGTCGAGGGTCGTCGTGATGTTGAGCAGTAGCACTGTGACCCTCGAAACTCCTTCGAAACCAGCATTTTGCATTGGAATGAGTAGCATGCAATTCAACATGTACTCGAATGCATCAAAGTATCATGGACTAGTAGCTGAACAATCCTCGAGCAAGTCGATTCCACCTTCGCCAAATGAGGTGTCAATCACAGAACTGGAGCCTAGGTAGTTGGAGAAAGAGAGAAGATTCTGAAAGACTTGAAAAAGGTCTCGAAGACAAAATGTTGGTGGATTTATCACTTCTAGCGCTTGAAATATCGTATGAAGCATTGGAACTGTATTTGTATCTTATTGTATGTGTTTAAATGTCCTTCGCAGCAGCGATGAATATCTACGTTTCCCTGCAAGTCGAGGCCCGTGTTTTGCACAGGAAGGAGCAGCACAAGCTCGAACGCTTACTCGAAAGCGTCTAGTTATTATTATGGTGTTAACGTGTGATCAATTCGAAGAGAAATTTAGTCACCAGAGGCCAGTTATCATAACCCGCAAAGTGGTCTAAGGATTGGGCAATAGTAAACTTTGGTGTTTTGCAGTGCACGTCTAAATCCTTTGAATTTTCATTTTTATGTTGTGAGATAATTACGCAAGAAAATTAATACTATACAAACTGACTATTTCTGTCGTTTGGTGGAGTTCTAGAGAGAGAGTAAGCGACGTAACTACGACAAGTGCCGAAGAATAGAAAGGAAGAATTTCTTCCATACTAAAATTCTCACGGTTGACTAAGAGAAGACTCTGAACCAACTGTTCCTAGCGCAAGTGACAAAAAATTTGATAATTGATACCTGAGATTCTAAGTTTGTATCCTAATTGATTCATATTTTTAGCTAAATATATTTGAATAGTATGCTATCTATTTCTCAATAATTCACATAGCTAGTATATATATACAACAGCCTCTGATAAATAAAAGATAAGAGGCCATCTCTTATTTCCATCTTATAGCTCTTACCCCTCCACCATGTCCTGCAGCACCCTTATCTTTTTCTGCCTTCTTTTCTTTCTCCTTCTGCACCCTCCTCCGGCCGCTGCCGCCGTGGCCGCCCCCGACCTCCTCACCCAGGTATGTGGCACCACCGGAAACTACACTGCGAACAGCAGCTACCAATCCAACCTCAACGATGTCCTCTCCTTCCTCTCCTCAAACGCCTCCGCGTCCCCCTCTGGCTTCGCCGCCACCACCCTCGGCCGCAGCCCCGACGAGGTATCCGGCCTCGCCCTTTGCCGCGGCGATGTCAACGCCACCGACTGCCGCGCCTGCCTCAACGTCGCTGTGCAGGACGCCCCTCAGATCTGCCCTGCTACGAAGGCAGCCGTACTATGGTCAGCTAGAACTACAAATTCTGACAACATGTGTAGAGCGTGTACAAGTTTCTCTATAAGAACTTCTTTACTCACGTTACTCATCATCACCTCAAGCTTTTGTATTAGCACGCACTCTTTAATAAAGAATAATAAATAGTGATCTGATGCATCGAAATAACGTGTCTAAATATGATGCCTCGAAATCCTCCATGTATATATATAAGAATTAAGAGTCTTAAATGATTGAACTTAAACTGGAGGGCGAAAGTAAAACTTGCTAAAAGTATGGAAGCTGACGATGCATTTATTTATTTATTGATCTTTATTTTTATCTATCAGTTTAAGATTTTTTTTTTTTTTGAGAGAGATAGGTAGTACGCTACCGCTTTCTTTATTTCAATCTATCAGTTTAAAGATTCTGCATGCACTTTTTAATAGGTATGATCCCTGCCTCATGCGCTACTCCAACCAGCACTTCCTCGCCTCAACGGATAACTCGCCAGAGACGATCCTGATGAACACGCAGAACATAACGGGCGCCGACTCCAACCGATTCAACAGGCTCGTCGCCGCCCTCATGAACGCCATGGCAGACCGGGCGGCGAACGACACGAAGAGGAGGTACGCAACGGGGGAGGTTACAAATTTCACGCAGCTGAATCCGACGATATACGGGCTGGTGCAGTGCACGCCAGACCTGTCGGCGTCGGACTGTCGGCAGTGCCTCGGCGGTCTGATCGGCGAGATGCCGAACTTCTTGGCGGGGAGGCTGGGGGGCAGAATTCTCGGCACGCGGTGCAATTTTAGGTACGAGGTGTATCCTTTCTACGATGGGGCGCCGTCGCTGATGCTGTCGGCTGCAGTGGCAAACGCGCCGGCCCCGGCGCCACCGGTGGGACCTACACCAATTATTCCAACGGCAGAAAAAGGTAACAAAAGCAATTTCATTTTATAATTTTTACTTGATAAATTTTTTTTTTTCGTTTTTTGTTTTTGAGAAAGTTGATAAAAATATTTTACTGACGGCTCTTGGTGCAAGTGTCAAAGAATTTAGCAGTTAGTGAAAAAAAAAGTAGAACCGGCTCCAACCCGACCGCACCCTTTCCTCCAATGTGTAGAAACCGAAAATTCAAATTTTCTACATGCCCAAGATTGCACAACCACCGAAAAAGACAAGAATGAAAAAATAAAAAGCTCATAATAATAATCTCAAACAACTCCACATATAAAATTAAATAACTCCATCAAGAATATCCAAAATACTATATAATAAAAATTGAAAAAGACAAAATGAACATTCAATCAAAACACCTTATAATGAATGTTCACAAGAGAGGAGAAGAGATAGATTAGAGATCACTCACCTCAAACCTAGCAAAAATCCAACCACCTTTTGGATCCTCTTTCACACTTCTTTTGCATTTTAGAGAACCTCCAAAACAAAGTGAATTTAGAAGCTAAATAGAATAAGCTCACTTTTTTTCCTCTTAACCTCTTTTCTTTTGACTCCCTAACTAAAAACCCATATAGCTCAACTTGGCTCACTTGGCCCAAAATAAGCCACAAGTCAACTTGACTCAAAGAGAACAAAAAGAGGCCCATTTAAACAATAGACCATTGGCTCCTATAAATACACTTATTAAACTAGTAAACAAAAGGGAACAAAAAATAAATTTAGCACTAATTTTTAACTGTTAGTATCCGAAATCTCAAGTTCGAATTTAAATTAATTTATATTTTCAGCTTAATTTATTTTTAAAAAGAAATAAACGAAACGATAGAATGCTATTTTTTTTAAAAAAAAATATAATTTATTATAATTTAACTATCTAATTTTAAATATTTTAATAATTTTTTAAATTTTATTTGATTCTAGCCGGTTAATTATCTGGTTAATTTTAAATTTAAATATGTTATTTACCTTTACGAATTTAATTGATATATTTTCAACGGTTTATATAATTCTAAATTTATTAAAATAGATAATTATTATGAATTTTGTACTGAAAAACTAAAAGTATAACTCTACTTTTATAAATTTAAAAATTAAAATTAAAATTTTTTTTCTAAATTTCAAAAAAGAAAAAGTAAAATTAAAATTAAAATTTTAAAAAACTAAATAGTCAAATTTTTATATTTAATTCATCCTATGCGCATTAAAGTCTTCCGGACTGACCAATATACACACCCATTGAAAAGCCAAATTTTAAAACGAATTACTTTCACAAAAAAACAAGGTTTGGTGATAATAATAGATGGCCTTCGGACTCTAACCACACCTGTCCTATTCTTTGAACCCATTTTTCGTTGCGTTGGGAAAAATATATATACATATCTGGTGGAAAGTGGAATATTCTTAATGCCTTCACTATCACATTAATTGTTGTTTGGGATTTTTTTTTAAAAAAAAAATAATAATAACTTCGAAGACCCTCTCACCATAAGCCATTTTGAAATGGCTAAATTATATAAAATTTTTCTGTCAAAACTCGTTTTTTCACTTTTCTCCGTCATTTAAAAACCTACAC
Source organism: Ananas comosus (assembly GCF_001540865.1). Lineage (NCBI taxonomy): Eukaryota > Viridiplantae > Streptophyta > Magnoliopsida > Poales > Bromeliaceae > Ananas > Ananas comosus. Next base: position 14,048,013 of record NC_033627.1, read on the forward strand.
TTTTTTTTTTTATAAAATAAAAAATATGCACAGGAGAGTATGGTGTGAAAAATGACCATTTTGTCCTCTGCTATTTTCGTCTTCTTCCTCATCCTCCTCATCCGCGGCCTCGATCTCCCGTGGTTTGCCCTTCGATCGGCTACGATTTCTTTCCATTTTCTTATCCACATGCGCCGCTTCTCCTCCTACAGCCTCGTCGCACCTCGATTTCGACGACAGTATGGAGAAAATCGAGGTGGGTATGGATGGAGAGGTGGCAACGGCAACAAGGGCGAAGTCGAGGTGACGGAGGAGGGCGAGGGGGTGGTTGTGGGCGCAGACGGAGATGCGGGCAAGGGCGAGGCAGTGGAGGAAGGCTAGGCGGCGAGGCGGCGGCGAGGCGGAGGAAGCGAAACAACAGGAAGAGGGTGGAGGGGTATTTTTGGCATAACAAATCTTTTTTTAACGAAACCCTAACGGATCGCTAACGGCAGGGGGTGAAGTGCATATTTTTTACTTTACAAGGGGGCAAAGTGTAGATTTTTAAATGACAGGAGAAAAAGTAAAAAATCGGGTTTTGACTGGAGGATTTTCTATAATTTAGTCTTTTGAAAGAGACTCTCCAACTTTACATTTTTCAATCAAAAATATGTAAGAACTAAAAAAAAATGATTCGTTGTTTGACCGTTAAATTGCGAAATCACTAGTTTTCCGAATAACTATATTTAACAAAATCACCTTTATCTTGAACAAAACTTTTAATTTAGTTGCTTAAATTGAAAGAGCCAAAAGTTTTATAGGGCCAATTTTATCACCTGCTTTTGTGGCTTTCCCTGTTTCCCAGGTCTACTCAGTGGAGACTTGAACTCAACTAAGGCCAAAAAAGTCTCTCTCATTGAATATCTGTTTCCTGCAATTAACGAGGAATGCTGAAAAACATGAGGTTGAGAAACGTATGGATCTTAGCAAAAGCAGAGAGAGAGAGAGAGAGAGAGAGACTTAAGTAATCGAGGCTAAGTATGAAATAAAACCAGGGACACCTAGGAATTAATTAAGCTACATAAAAGGAGAGAGATCAAGACGAGCTCTTTTTTTGAGATAAAGGTAGCACGTTACCCGCTTCGTTTATTTTATTTAGAAATAAACTTAGCTAAAAATACGAATCAACTAGGATTCGAACTTGACAACTCGGGTACCAACCATCAAGACCAGCTCTAATGTCATGTTACTTAAAGCAACGTTCTAATTATAAGAAAGGAGACAGAAATAGTCTTAACTCTTAATAAGAACAACCGTCACGTACATTTATTACTGAGATTGTCTACTTTTATATGCAGGAAAAAAAAAGAATGTAACCAGTACAGTTTTAGCAATAGCCGTACCTTTAGTGACTGCATTTGTTCTGATTTCGACCATCTGCATTTGCTTCTGGAGGAGGAGGACAGGATCTGCTCTAAAAGAACCACTACACTGTAAGTAAGATGTAATGAAAACGATATGTAATGGTAGGGACCTCCGTGTCTTTTCAAAGAAAAATGACAATGGTGCAAGTATCAATAGTTCTGTAATATACGGACACCAATATCTTAACCATTAATTCATAGGGCCATAATAAAAAATAAGACAAACAATATATCACCTGTTGTTGCAGTGTCAAGTATAGCCTAATGAGAACTTAAAATGTATTGGCTATATTCTCCAGCGTACATAGATCAGGCAATGCTAACTTCTATTTGCTTTGAATAGATGGAGCCGGCGCAGAGGAGATCAAAAGTGTCGAGTCATTGCTTATGGATCTGTCGACATTAAGAACTGCAACAGCTAACTTCGCTGAAGAGAATAAGCTTGGAGAAGGCGGCTTTGGAGCTGTCTATAAGGTATCATAATACTTCCCTCATTAGAACCTGCCCTTTGGTGAGAATTATATATACAGAGACAGCTGGAATCTAACACAAATTTTTTGTATAGAAGTAGATCATCACTCTTCTTGGGTTCAGGCTAGTTCAAACTATACACATATTGCCACGGTTCGATCCTCTCTGATACTTAACTTTATGAACTCGAGTAGGGACTCTTACCTGACGGACAAGAGATAGCAGTGAAACGACTGTCAAAAGATTCAAGGCAGGGGCTAGGAGAGCTTAAAAATGAGCTAGTTTTGGTTGCAAAGCTTCAGCACAAGAACCTTGTGCGGCTTTTAGGTGTCTGCTTGGAGGAACAAGAGAAGCTGCTTGTCTATGAATATGTGCCTAATAGAAGCCTAGACACTATCCTTTTTGGTACTACAATTACCTCATATCACTTGCTGCAACATTATATTATAATAATGAGCATTAGCCTTACGCCCGCTTGATTCACGGTTTGTAATATTCTGATAATCCTTCACATTTCTTATTAAAAATATTTAAATCATTGTCATTCAACCCAAAGTCGAGTAGCTGTAAAATGTGCTAGTGAAATAGTAAAATTATTGTAGATTCCTAAGTGGTAGGAATACTAAATTATTACAGATTAGGAGGTATTCTCATTTCCGTATTTGATAGGAATTATTAATAGTCCATTAGAAGAATATACTATATCATACCAATCTTTCAACCGAAGTGGCTTGAAAAATTAGTAACAAACTCGACATTTCAAATATAAAATATACAAAACATTCCCTGAATATTACAAAACTTGAACCAAATGGCCCCTTAATGTTTTATTTTTTCTTTTTTTTCTCAATTGATATGCGTAATTAATTTTTTGTATTCAAATGATACAGATTCTGAGAAACGGGGATGGCTAGACTGGGGAAAAAGGTTCAAGATTATCAGTGGAATTGCTCGAGGCCTACTGTACCTACATGAAGATTCTCAGCTAAAAGTTGTACACCGAGATCTAAAGGCGAGCAACATCCTATTAGATGCCGAGATGAACCCGAAGATTTCAGACTTCGGCTTGGCAAGGCTTTTCGGAGGGGAACAATCTCAGGAAATCACAAGACAAGTTGTCGGAACATTGTGAGATTCAGTTGTAACTCTAACACCCCAATAATTCCACATCGGATGGAAAAGAAATTCCGATTGAGAATATAAAATCACACACCCTAAAAATAATAACTGGGCTAAAACATTTTAAGCAGGTCCGGAATATAAGACCATGCACTCTAGTAATAATAACTGGACTTATCTAATTTGGGTAAATGGTTTGAGCCCAACTAGTTATTAGTGCTAGCAGGTCGAATCGTTAAAGTAACTCTATCCTTTTTAGCCTCAACCATAAAAATAATAATGCACAAATTGAATATACTGCTCATGTTATTGCAGTGGATATATGGCGCCAGAGTACGCGATGCATGGGTACTTCTCAAACAAGTCGGATGTATTCAGTTTTGGTGTTCTAGTTTTAGAGATCGTAACCGGGAGGAAAAACACTGGTTCCTTCAATTCTGAGCAGGCTGAAGATCTTCTAAACTATGTAAGTTAAGCGTGGGAGTAGTTCTAGAACCTAATAGACAAAAACTAGTTTCTGTCAAATAACTCCTTTTTGATATAATCACATATATATATACCCTGCAACATCATCCACATAGATATTGCTGACAAATCTGAATGTTCATAAATGAACTTCAAGAATTAATTTCGAACATATGTGCCACCATGTTTACAAAACTTATCCTCTTTATGCAAAATCAACTTCCCTCCTGGAATTAGATGCATGACTCCGTTAATTGAAATGTAGTATTTTTGCAAGAAATGACAATATACAAGGGCTTTTACGAGAGTTCTGACCTTTCAAGAGTATGAACATACGTAAATAGATGATTTTACAGGAAAATACATGTACAGACAGCCTTATCTTGACAAATTGAATGAAATTTTGTGCAGATATGGGAGAATTGGAAAAAGGGAACAATAACAGAGATCGTGGATTCATTCTTAGGCAACGTCTATCCAAGAAGCGAAGTGGTGAGATGCATTCATATTGGATTACTATGTGTTCAAGAAAACCCAGCAGATCGGCCCACCATGTCGAGTGTCATTGTGATGCTAAGCAGTAACACTGTGACCCTTGAAACTCCTTCAAAACCGGCATTTTGCATTGGAATGAGTAGCATGCAACTCAACACGTACTCGAATGGATCGAATTATCGTGGACTAGTAGCTGATCAACCCTCGAGCAAATCGGTTCCACCTTCGCCTAATGAGGTGTCCATTACAGAACTTGAGCCTAGGTAGTTGGAGAAAGAAATTTTCAAAAGACCTAAAAAGTCTTAGAGACTTATGTTGGTGGATTTATCACTTCTAGTGCTTGAAAGATCCTATGAAGCATTGTAACTCTATTTGTATCTTTTATATGTATTTTAGTGTCTTTCGCAGCTGAATATCTACGTTTCCCAAATTGTACTCAAATTTGAAGAAATGATTAAATAATTGGTATTTATTAGAAGAAAAAATGGTTAACTTGTTGTAATTTTATGTACTAAGCATAGAAAATTGCAAAAACCAAAGACACCAAATGCTACTGGGGTGTGATCATACTGCGTAAAGATGCGTAATTCTACGAGTAAAAACAGAAAATAAGAGAGCCACTCAGAATTGTATTTACATTTATAAGAGGCTGATGCATTTTTATTTAATTTCCTTGTATCGAGAGATTACATGAGTATATACTGGTACAAATGGATGCCTTAGAAAGCATCAGTAAGTTTTTTTTTTTGAAAAAAAAGGAAGCAAGCTACCAGCTTCATTCATTAAGTACAACTACAATTTATCGAGGATCAAGTTCAGTGAGCGACACGCTATTGATAGATGATGAACTAGATTTTCTCTTGCTCTCAGTGGAGCACTCTCTCTGATGCGGATCACTCTCAACATCTCGGGGTGCCACATAATTCTCAGTAGTTGTGCTACCTTGAATGAAAAAGGCAGGATATGAAGGTTTTGATAGATCGACAGTGTTACTATTAAGACCGAATGTTCCTAGTGCAAGTGGCAAAGAGCGTAGTGGTTGGTACCTGAGGTTTTAAGTTCGAATCCTAGTTGATTTACATTTCCAGCTAAAGTTTATTTCTAAATGAAATAAACGAAGCGGGTAGTATGCTACCTATCTCTCCACCAAAAAGGCAGGATATGAAGGTTTTAAAAAAGAGACAGTGTTACTATTAAACATGAGTACAACCGAAGCCATTGTTGGTCTCATTCTTGGGTCATCTTGAGCACAAAGAAGGCCAATTTGAATGCAGTGCACAAGAGACTTGGATTGTATTGATTGTTACAGATGCCTAGGGGATTATGTGGAGGATATCCCAAGTTGCTGCGATGGGATGCAGGGTGGTAAAGAAGCAAAAAATGTAAGTAGAATTAGAGAGATTAGAGAGAAAATTCTCAATATATTACGGCATTTGATTCTTACATATATAAATACAAAGATACAAGTTTCAGAGTAAGAAATGTACAATTATAGTAGCTTATACAATAATCAGATGCTAGAATCATGTGTGGGAGGGTGTTTGGAAGCAACTGTCTCATCCGATACGAGTTGTATCAGTTTTATAATGTGTCGGCAGTGCAAAACATGGCGGCACCACTGCTGCCGGAAGCGAATACAACTGCACCACCCAAGGCGAGCCCTCTGAAAAAAGGAAGTAATACAACAGGAAATGCGACAAATAGCGGCGGTAAGTCAGATTTTTTAAGTGTGATTTTGATTGCAACGCAATTCGTTTCTCCTATTTTATGCCTACTATCAGCTTTAAAAATTTAGACTAATAGAACAATTGAAGAAAACAAGCACTATGGTAAACAAGCAATAGAAAGAAATAACAAGAAAAGACAACAATACAAGAAATTTATATACTTCGACTAGCAATATATCAACTTACGGCCACGGACAAGATCTTCCCAATACGTTCTTTGATTATTTCACGGCACAAGATACAAGAAATAGATTGGTTATAAGAAATCTCTCTCTAGGACTTTCACATGTTTTTTTTCTCAACTAAAATTCAGACACTGGATCACTTGTTCATACTGTGCGTATTCATACTGTACGTATTCATACTGAATTTTTTTTCTCAAAAAATTCAGACACTGGATCACTTGTTAATACTGTGTGTATTCATACTGTGCGTATTCATACTGAATTTTTTTTCTTAAAAAATTCAGACACTGGATCACTTGTTAATACTGTGCGTATTCATACTGTGCGTATTCATACTGAATTTTTTTTCTCAAAAAATTCAGACACTGGATCACTTGTTAATACTGTGCGTATTCATACTGTGCGTATTCATACTGAATTTTTTTCTCAAAAAATTCAGACACTGGATCACTTGTTAATACTGTGCATATTCATCAAGTTCATTCTGGTGATGGGTGTGGAGGGTGTTCGGGCTAGGGACTTGGGAGACGACGTAAACTCCGTCCTGGATAGGTAGATGGGTAGGAAAGGATTTCAGACTACGAGCAATAGTCTATCTGAATTAGTAGCCTGCTGATAGGTCATATAAAAGGTCAGGAACGATTCGATTTTTAAAAAAATCCAGCCGGACCCAATGTTAGCAGTTCACAAGCTTAAACAGTTGTTGAAGTTCTGGGATCACTTTTTCCGAGCAAAGTAGAAGCTTAACTGTTTTTTTTTCTCGAGGCTCCGGATGTCTCACTCCTGTAGCTTAGTTTATCAGTCTAATAAATGAAACGAATAACGTACTATTTTTTTCTAAAAAAAAAAAATTATAGTGAAACTTTCTGAAAGAACCTTTCGAAAGGTCTTGATCAGGGGTGTATATGATCCCATATATATATATATATATATATATATACAGCCACAAAAATTTTCAGGTTCGATACCGACTCGGGCTGCCGAATCTGATCGGTCAGATCCCCAAATCCAATTGATCGGCTTATATACCAAATCCATCCGAGCGATGGGATTAGTTGTAAATTAGTTTCAGAGCAATCGGACCGTCCAATCCGACCAAACGGATCACCCATCTGACCGATTGGAAGTTTGGGCGAACGTAGTTCTGACCGGTCGGTTCCAACCAATCGGCTTGTCCTACAAGCCAACCCAAATTCTGGAACAAGCATCCAGTAACTCAAATCTTAGACGCTCCACTGTAGAGAACATAATTTCACCTTGATCCAACATAGACTATATTGAGTCGACTCAATGAACATTGATTTCTACAATACATAGTTAGTTTAATCCTGTTTTTAAGCTTTCAAAGTCACTATCTAAATATGGTAATTAGGTACAAACAACTAAAATAGCTGAAAAAATTGCAAATTGGCTACAGCGATAGATTAAGCTAAGAACTCATTGGTATGTGCCGTACGGGAAACTTAACATGGGTGTAGAGTAGGCATGGGATGTTAGATTTGGATGCAGCGCGAGTTCGTGTGCAGACATAACTAAAATTTTCTGTCATTAGATATTAATCTAAGGGCGTATTTGGTTCGCACTATGAAAGATTATTAGGAGTAAAAGATATCCGAGAATCTTATTTCTATTCATCCTATTACTAAGAATATGATATTTCCGTGTTTTGTTCGCACGATCATATTATTTAATTATGTTATTTAATATTATAAAAAATATACAATTTATTTATTTTTTTTAATTAATTTTATATAATGCTATCAAAAATTTCAACATTTTTTTAGAAAAAAAGAGAGAGAGAACATAGGTTAGAAAGAGAGAGTATAATTAAATAAATAAGAAGAGAAATAGAGTCGATATTAGAGGGAGTGAGAGAGTTGAGATTTTAGAAAAAGAGGGGGGGAGAGAGCTTAGCTTAGAGAGAGAAAAAAGTTGAAGTTTAGAGAGAGATATAAGATTAGAGTATAAAAAAAAATAATACCAACTAACCGGCGGATAGGAAGAAAGAAAGAGATTAGACATATTATTATTATCCTAATCCATTAATATGAGGATATCCACCCTCCCTCAAAAGAATGAGATTAGTATTTTGAGATGAATCTCATTCCCAAGTAAATCCAATATTACCAAATTAATTACTTAGTATGTTTAGCTAAATACTGTTATATTATCTTAAAAAAAATTAAATTTGTGCTCATTCGATGCATTAAAACTAGTTATATTAATTTAATGTGTTGTAAAAACTAGGGTCGATCTTTTTTTTTTTTTTTTTTTTTTTGGCGCGTTTTAGTTGGCTTCGAGCCGTCAACTCATCGTCTGAGTCAACAAGGTCGACGCCACATCACTCATGGCCCATCTGACGCGGAATCAAAAGATCAACAAAACAGGATCAAACACACAGGTCGAGGCCATTTTCAACTATCCATTTATTAAATGCTGAACTATTGTCTCATTATTTCCTTTATGTATCCCTATCTTACATCCCTATCTTTCAATATCATTAATAATCCCCTCCTACTTGATTGTGAGAAAACTATGGAACCTCTCCCACTCCCCTTCCTCCTCTGCTCCCTCCTCCTCATTCTCCTCCACACCCCAACATCCAAATCCAGCACCTTCTACATCAACTGCCCCACCAACGCGAACTACACGGCGAACAGCATCTTCCAGTCGAACCTCAACCTCCTCCTGTCTTCCCTCCCCTCTGAAGCCGCCCCCTCCGGCTTCTACAACATCTCGGTCGGTCGAAGCGGCGCCGACCAAGTCTACGGCCTCGCGTTATGCCGCGGCGACGTCTCCTCTGCCGACTGCAACGCCTGTTTGACTAGAGCCGCGCAAGACGCTGTCGCAAAGTGCCCGCGCGGCATGTCGAGCACCCTGTGGTACGACGACTGCATGCTGCGCTACTCCAACAATAGCTTCTTTGGCATCGCCGACAGCTCGCCCCTAGTATACTTGTCGAACGTGCAGAACGTCACGGATCCGCAGCTGTTCGATGACCAGCTCGGGCAGCTGATGAAGAGCTTGGCCATGAAAGCAGCCTATGGGTCGGGGCGGCCGCCGTTATTCGCGGTGGGGGAGGTCAACTTTACGAGCTTTAATAACATATACGGGCTGGTGCAGTGCACGAGGGATCTGTCGCCGACGGGCTGCTATGGGTGCTTGTCGAGTTACATCGGGAGCATCCCGCAGTGCTGCAGCACGAAGATCGGCGGGAGGATTGAAGGAGAGAATTGTATCGTCCGGTTTGAGTCGGCTCCGTTTTATAATTTGGCGCCATCCGGGAACGAGGCGCCGCCGCCGATGCCGCAATCAAATGGGACGAGCACGACGACGCCATCGCCGCCGGCACGGTTGGGTCAGAATACGGGTAATGGCAGCAGTCAAACGGGCGGTAAGGGAACCGGAGGTAAGTCAAAGTCCTTCTCCCGCGTTGACTTTCTTCTGTGGGGATTTGCTCGCTGTACCGGGCGGCTGTAGGAAACCTCTTCTGTTCGTAGGTGTGCACCGTCACATTAATTCGAGGTGGGGTTAGGGATGCAAATGGATCCGGGTTGGTGGAGCTCCGCCTCGATCCGCCCCGAATGGGGTGGTAAGTGGGAACAAAAAATATAGAAAAATATAACCCGTCCCGAATCCGCCCCGATCCGTCAAGTAAATGGAGCGGGAGGCGGGAGACTCTTTTCTTCCTTCAATCTATCTCGATCCGTTAAAAATCCGCTCCCGTCCCGCTCCCGTCCCGATCCGCCCCGAATGGAGCGGTAAGTGAGAGCCAAAAATAAAATGAAAAATAATCCGCCCCGAATCCACCCCGCCCAAATAAGAAATGGAGCGGGAGGTGGGGGAACTCTCCCGCCCCCGGATCCGCCCCGTTTGCATCCTTAGGTGGGGTGGATAAAGCATGCGTGACTTCGTTGAGAAGCTCCGCAACAAAGTTTTACCAAAGATAATGTGGTAAACTGTGTGCTTTATCTCGTGTCTAAATTTAATGACCTATTTCAATCTAATCAAATCTTAAATTCTTTTTTTTTTATTAAACAGGGATATACCCTATTTGCAAATCTTAAATTCTGTAATTTATTTTGTGCCTGGATTTAACGATATGTTCCAATCTAGTCAAACCTTCACACCAAATAGTACAGCGAATTTAGAATGTGGTGCTCTACAGAAATTTAAAATTGAAGGACTTTTTTCACCATCATGTTGCGTGTGAGAATCGTCCACTAACGAAGGGATGTTGCTTTCAAAGTAAACTATATGGTCTTCAACTTGGCATAGAAAAATAATATTTGCAAGAACCTTATTCATTTTCATAAAAATTAACGTAATTAGAAATGTAAAGTAATTAAGTTCAAATGTAAACTCTCAGGTATCAATTATTAAATTTTTAGCCAACTGTATTAGATACTACGGTTGGCAACAAATGTGAAAAAGTTGGAAGTAATAAGCATATATAAGCTAATGGAAGGTGTTGTTAGTTACCAAAACAAACTGACTCATTTTGCTTGATATGGCTTATTAATAAATCGACTCTTTTTTTTCTCTGAAAAGATTAATGATTCAACTCGCTTTGATATTACATGTTAAAGGGAAAGAAAACAGATTAAATGAATGAATTCAAACTTTCGTTTGATTTCGAGAACTAAGTAGGATCACTTACTCTTGGTGCAGGAATTAATGGAACTACAAAGACAATTATTATTGTTGCCATTTCTGTGGTTGCTGCTGCATTGTTGCTCCTCTCTGCTATCTTTCTCTGCCTGAGAATAAGAAAGAAACAAAGAAAACCAGTTAGAAATGCTCTGATGAGTAAGTTCCACACATAACTATATTTGATTCAACACACACACTGAACATAAAAATTCATTTTTGTACTAAGATACTGCTCTTCATGAAGTAAATGGAGGAGATGACCAGGAAATTAGAAGCGCGGAATCTCTATTGTTCGATTTGGCAACAATACGAGCTGCCACAAGCAACTTCTCAGAGGCAAATAAGTTAGGAGAAGGTGGATTTGGACCAGTGTATAAGGTGAATTCTCAACTCTTAAGTGCTCCAATTCAATTAATTAATCTGCAAAAGACAATATATTTAGCTTATGTGTTCTGCATGTTAAGAACTACTAGCCTCTAAAAGTATTAACAGCTAGAAAACTGTATTTTTATATTTGGTATCGAACATTTTCTTTCATGTCTTGGCTCGAGACTTTTTAATTAACTCAGACCTCTTATTCTGGTAATATATATTAATAACTATTTATTTCTACAAACTTATAATACTATAAGATAAATTTTTTAACATTTGCATATAACACTGAAAACAGGGGATGTTACACGATGGGCAAGAAATTGCAGTGAAGAGGCTCTCAATGAGCTCAGTACAGGGGCTTGTCGAGCTGAAAAATGAAGTGGTGCTTGTGGCAAAACTTCAGCATAGGAATCTGGTGAGGCTAATTGGTTGCTGCTTGGAAGAGCAAGAAAAGCTTCTTATCTATGAGTACCTGCCCAACACAAGCCTTGATAAGTTTCTCTTTGGTATAGCTCATCACAGCATAATTGTTTATTCACATTGCTACTTGATTTGAAGTTACCTTCATTCAATGAAGTACTCTTTTACTTGTTTTGGCCACTTTGATACATTTGTCGTAAAGTCAATTTTGCTTCTAAAATAGGTTTCCTTCTTTTTAGGGATGTGAAATTATCTGTATGATTTAAATGTTGTTATTAACTGTTATAGCTAACTGAGAAATGCCATATATATATAACACTATTTTACTCAAATGAAGCAGATCCTGTGAGGCGCGAACAATTAGATTGGATAGTACGGTACAAGATCATCGAAGGGATTAGCCGAGGACTTCTCTATCTCCACGAAGATTCGAGGTTAAAGATAGTTCACCGTGATCTGAAAGCGAGCAACATCTTGTTGGATGCTTTTATGACCCCTAAAATCTCCGACTTCGGTCTCGCAAAGCTCTTTGACATCGACACGAGTGAAGGAAACACAAGTCGGATCGCAGGAACATAGTAAGCACATTCTACACCCAAAACTCAATAAAGAATAAAAGATTTACTAGAGTTTCTCTCCCAACGAGATTCTCATATAATGTTGATGCTTAAAACTTGTTGTTAATTGCAGCGGATATATGGCACCGGAGTATGTAATTCATGGACATTTCTCAACAAAATCAGATGTTTTTAGTTATGGCGTGTTGCTTTTGGAGATTGTGACTGGACGAAGAAACGCTCGCTCTCAAGAAACTATTCATTCAGAAGACGTTCTATCCTATGTAAGCATTCTCTATACCTTAATAGGTGGATAAGGTATTCATTTTAAATTTACTGTCCCGGATTCAAATCGGAGACGGTGACAATAATATAGTCAGGTTTCAAAAACCCAAAATTTTTACTAGAGGTCCACATGACATTTAAAAAAAGAGTATTCAATCTTTGAAAATTTTTACTTTACCCCCCTACGTTTTTTGAAGCCACGCTTTGACGCTCCCAGTCACGATGAATTTTTCTTAACAAATCGAGGTAATTTTCTACTGCTAACTATATATTGCTCTTTCTTAAATAGGTGTGGAAGCACTGGACCGAAGGGACTGCACACGAGGTGCTCGACCCGAGTCTCGCGGGGCAGTGTCGGTTGCAGGACGTGCTGAGATGCATCCACATTGGGCTGCTGTGCGTCCAGGACGACCCGTCGAACCGGCCGAGCATGGCGTCCGTCGTGCTCATGCTCAGCAGCCTCTCCTTCACCCTCCCCGCCCCCTCGGCCCCTGCTTTCGTCATTCTGCATGGCTCAACTGCAGAAAACACGGTGGAGATCGAGACTGATGCATCCAGCGGGCTGCAGCGGAGGACGACGAGAGCTGCGTCGGTGAACAAAGTCTCCATTTCAGAACTCGAGCCACGATAGCGTCTCGGAGCTGAGGAATATTGAACAGAATTAATATACTGAATTCGAGTGGCAAAAGAGTGTGATTTTTTACGTTGCCGAATAAACAGCAAAGGCGTTGTAAATCTAGCTAGATTTACGTAAGCTTGCTTATTTTTGTGACTTTCCTTCTTTCGAATGCTATGGCAAGAAGATTTTGTTCAGTATCTCTCTTTTAACTATGCAAGATGTAATAAAATAAATTATGAAAAGCCTCTTGTATTTTAGCCCCTTTTGTACAGTCATTGTTTATATTTAAAAATTTTGTCAATTTTTATCCGACACTTTATTATAATTTTAAAAGATCTAAAGCTATATAGTAATGGTTAAATTTAGTTGTAAAATTTTATAAAATAAATTTATGGATAAAATTAGATATATTTAATATATATTAGAATTATATAAAAATAAGTTTGCAAATAAAGTGAGTTATAGATACTATTCTCTTTTTTTTGAGAAATTAATACACGTAACCAGTGCGTCGTGCTCGATATATATGTGTTAAAACCTACCACAACAGCATCAAAATTGACTCTTCATAGACCTCCAAGAAGACAGATGCTGCGCTACAGAGAGGTGTTCAAATGCGGTTTAACCTACAGGCTTGGGGATGGTGGAAATATCAGACTCTGGTCCGACATCTGGATCGAGGAAACCTCCCTCCGCATTCTGTTCCCCCGCATCTTTGATTCAGTGACTAAGAAAGATATAAGAGTGTCCCAGTGCTGGAATTCTAATGGTTGGAGATGGTGTTTCATTTGTAGCGGTTTTGCGGCGTCAAACTTTCCAGACGGGAATCGACAGTTGTCGACGTTCAAGGAATGCCTCCTTACCGCCTCCCCCAATATTGGTTCGGACTCTGTTAGCTGGCGATGGACTGCACATCAAAAGTTCTCTGTCAAATTCTTATACTTGTTCCTCTCGTTTACTGGATTGATCGACCCAATGCGCTGCTCGTACATCTGGAAGCTAAAAATTCCTTTAAAGATCTATTCTCAAAAAAAAATTTCTTTAAAGATCAAAATCTTTACTTGACTACTACTTCGAAAGAGACACCCTACTGACAGACTCCTTCACCGCGGATTGGTCGTGGAGCCCCACTGCGTCTTCTGTGCCGTAGGTACGGAAAGCTGTGACCACCTCTTACACAATTGCGTTTTCGTCAAATTTCTGCTCCATAGCACACACAGCTCGGAACCACTTCTACAACCTTCGGAGGACGTCCGTAACCTCTGGCATATGGCCACTACCGTTTCCGACAAGCTTGAAAGGGTTAGCTGTCTGACCTCGTTGTCCGCCACCTAGTGGGTGGTTTAGGCCAAGCGGAACAATATCATCTTCAAGGAGAAACTAGCCTCCCCCTCCCACTCTCTGAAACGTGTCAGCCTACTTCTGAACTCATGGATTGAGCTTCGCTGATTGACGCTCCACGCTCTCCGAACCAGGCCTCCGCTCTCTTTCACCCTGAACAGTCGCCTACTATTTTTTCCGTTTCCTGTCTTTTTTCTGTTTTTCCTATTTTTTCGGAAGCCTTCGCTGCTTCCATCTATGTATGCCTAGTTTATTTGGCTAATGAATGAAGCGGGTAGCTTGCTACCTTTCTCTCTCTCAAAAAAAAAAAAAAAACAGCATCAAAATTAGAATTTAATTTATTCAATGTAATTCATAACGTTAAAAGATTTGCGCATATCAAAAAGACATAAATGTGAGATATTTATTNATGTAATTCATAACGTTAAAAGATTTGCGTATATCAAAAAGACATAAATGTGAGATATTTATTTTTATGAAAACGCTATCTAGTACGTATGGTAATTAGGATTATAAAATTGCTATGTTCGGTTTAATAAGAGTATAATTTTAGTAATGTAGATAGTAATATATATAATTTTCCACAAGTAGACCCATACTTAAAATTTTGTGTGTTTACATTTAAAATCAAATTTTAAATTTTAAATTTTAATTCAAAATGAGAATTTAGAATTTGAATATTGAATTCAAAATCTATATTTATATTTAAATTTGAAATCGAAATTTTAATATAAATTTAAATTTATAATACAAATTATATCGAGGGCAATTTGAAAATTATAAAACAAAAAAATTTTAGATTCCTCTCATTCTCTCTCTCATTCAGGACTCAGGAGTAGAAAATACCGATCCCTCTTGCACGGTAACACAGGATTCTCTCTTGTGGGGAGTTCTACACTTCTGCGGGATTGTTTGAAGGTCAACAGTCAACGAGGTCCCACCCACAGCACTCACGGCCCATTTCACGCGGAATCAACGAACAAACAGGACCGCAGAAACATGTCAAGGCCATTATTTTCATATATCCAACGTAATCTCGTGCATATACCAATGTCATTCCTTCTTACTCGCGAGAAAAGTAAAAAAAACTATGGAGTCTCTCCCTCTCCCGATCCTCCTCTGCTCCCCCCTCCTCATTCTCCTCCACGCCCCCACATCCAAATCGGACCCCCTCTCTATCAACTGCCCCACCGACGCGAACTACACGGCGAACAGCACCTTCCAGTCGAACCTCAACCTCCTCCTGTCTTCCCTCCCCTCCGCCGCCGCCCCGTCCGGCTTCTACAACACCACGGTCGGTCCAAGCGGCGCCGACCAAGTCTACGGCCTCGCGTTATGCCGCGGCGACGTCTCCTCTGCCGAATGCAACACCTGCCTGACTACGGCCGCGCAAGACGCTGTCGCAAAGTGCCCGCGCGGCATGTCGAACACCCTGTGGTATGACAAATGCATGCTGCGCTACTCCAACTATAGCTTCTTTGGCATCGCCGACAGCTCGGCTCAGTTGTACATGTGGAACATGCAGAACGTCACGGATCTGCAGCTATTTGACGACCAGCTGGGGCACCTGATGAACAATTTGGCCACGGAAGCGGCCTACGGGTCGGGGCGGCCGCCGATGTTCGCGGCAGGAAAAGCCAACTTCACGAACTTTTTGAATATATACGCGACGGTGCAGTGCACGAGGGACCAGACGCCGGACGGCTGCTACGGGTGCTTGACGACTTACATCGGTAACATCCCGGCCTGCTGCGGCACGAAGCAAGGCGGGAGGATACTAGGAGAGACTTGCACCATCCGGTTTGAAGTTTATCCGTTTTATAATTTGTCGGCCGTCGAGAACGCGGCGATCGCACCGCCGCCGCCGCTACCGCCACCGGCAGGGTCGAGTCAGAACACGGGTAACGGAAGCAGTCAAACGGGCGGTAAGGGTAGCGGAGGTAAGTCAAAGTCTTTTTCCGTCGTTGACTTTCCGATGTGCGGGATTTGCTTCTATTCATAGGTATGCGGCATCGCATTAATTGCACGTGGCCGTGGATAGTTTTATAAGCATGCGTGATTTTGTTAAGAAACTCCTCAGCAAAGTTTTACTATCACAATTTAATAAACTGTATGATTTATCTTGCGTGTCTAGATTTAACGATCTGTTTCAATCTAATCAAATCTTAAACCGTATAATTTATCTTGTGTTTAGATCTAATGGTACAATTAGTACAATTAGTTTAGAGGGGCTTGTTAAGAATTGCAGGACTTTTTTGCCCCTCGTGTTGCGTGCGAGAGTCGTCCGCTAGCGAAGGGATGTTGCTTTCAAAGTAAACAGTATGGTCTTCGATTTGGTAGAGAAAAATAATCTTTGCAAGGACTTTGTTCATTTTCTTAAAAATTAACGTAACTAGAAATATAAAGTAACTAGTTTCAAACGTGAACTCTAATATATCAATTATTAAATTTTTAGCTAGCTGTAGAAGACACGATTGGCAACAAATATGAAAAAGTTAGAAGTCATAAACATATCTATAAATATATACACACATGGAAAGCTATGTTTGTTACCAGAAGGAACCGACTCATTTTGCTTGATTCGACTTATTAATAATTTGACTCTTTCTTTTTTTCTAAAAAAAAGATTAATAATCCGACTTGCTTTGATATTACGTGTTAAAGGAAAAGAAAAACAGATTAAATGAATATTGAATTCAATCTTAAATTCCCTTTTGTTTGATTTTGAGAACTAAGTAGGATCACTTACCTCTTGGTGCAGGAATTAATGGAACTACAAAGACAATTATTGTTGTTGCCATTTCTGTGGTTGCTGCTGCATTGTTGCTCCTGTCTGCTATCTTTCTCTGCCTGAGAATAAGAAAGAAACAAAGAAAACGAGTTAGAAATGCTCTGATCAGTAAGTTCCACACATAACTATATTTAATTCAACACACACAGATAACATAAAAATTCATTTATGTACTAAGATCCTGCTCTTCATGAAGCAAATGGAGGAGATGAGCAGGAAATTAGAAGCGCGGAATCTCTGTTGTTTGATTTTGCCACAATAAGAGCTGCCACAAGCAACTTCTCAGAGGCAAATAAGTTAGGGGAAGGTGGATTTGGACCAGTGTATAAGGTGAATTCTCCACTCTTAAGTGCTCCAATTCAATTAATTAATCTGCAAAAGACAATATATTTAGCTTATGTGTCACTGAATGTTAAGAACTACTAGCCTCTAGAAGTTTTAACAGCTAGAAATCTGTATTTTTATATTTGGTATTGAACATTTTCTTTCATATCTTGGCTCGAGACTTTATTATTAACTCAGGACCTCTTATTCTGATAATATATATTAGTAATTATTTGTTTCTAAAAACTTATAATACTATAAAATAAATTTGTTAACATTTGTATATGACACTGAAAACAGGGCATACTACAAGATGGGCAGCAAATAGCAGTGAAGAGGCTCTCAGTGAGCTCGGTACAGGGGCTTGTTGAGCTGAAAAATGAAGTGGTGCTTGTAGCAAAGCTTCAGCACAGGAATCTGGTGAGGCTAATTGGTTGCTGCTTGGAAGAGCAAGAAAAGCTTCTTATCTATGAGTACCTGCCCAACACAAGTCTTGATAAGTTTCTCTTCGGTATGGCTCATCACAGCATAATTGTTTATTCGCATTGCTACTTGATTTGAAGTAGCCTTCATTCTGTTGGGAATCCGGTACTCGTCTCGGTACCGGATCTTATAAATCCACAACCTGTTCCGATACCGACTGCTGTAGATTCGGTACCGATTGTTGAGATTCCGCAACGGAAGCGTCAAATTTGATTTTTACCATAAACCCGTCTCCTCAGCAAAAGCTGATATAATCATAAAAATGAAAAATATGCAAGTAAAATAAGATTCATTAAATAAGAGAAGATTACACCTGACTTCTCTTCTGCAACTGAGTAGCTACAGCCCGAGCCATCTTCCTGAATCTTTTCTTATTAGAGAATAGTATTATATTTTTCATAAATTTTAAATAATATAAATTTATATTTGAGAGTAAAATTAGTATTATAATATCCTATAATTTTTTTAGTTTGTACGAACCAAGCAATGAAATGTGAATAACTCATTTCAATTCCCAATCCACAAATAAATCAAACGTCTTGAAGTAGTGGGTCATTCCAATTACCATTCCAATTCATTCCCATTCTATTATCCATTCCAATTCCACCCTTGAACCAAACAAGCCCTAAAACTCCAGTAAGCTAGTTACACTGTACTTAAAACTTGAAACTTGTTTTGCACAATTACCCTATAATTAAAACTTGTTTTACTTATATATTACCATTTTAACTTAAAATTTGAATTCCAAATATGAATTTCATCTTAAAATTTGAATTAAAATTTGAATTTGAAAATTTAAAATTTTAAAGTCAGAATTTAAATGTAGATTTTAAATTTTAATATTTATATTTGAATTTAAATTTTGAATTCAATTTTGAATTTTAAATTTGAAGTACAATTTAAACTAAGATTTTAAATTTGAAATTCGAAAGTAAATATGAAATTGAATTTGAAATTCAAATTCAATATCTAAATTTGAATTTAAAATTTAAATTTAAAATTAAATTTAAAATTTGAATTGGAAATTCGAGTAACAAAATCTATATCAGAATTTAAAATTCGGATCCAAAATCAAACTTTAAATTTCAAATTTAAATTCAAAATGAGAATTTAGAATTTGAATATTGAATTCAAAATATATATTTAAATTTAAGTTTGAAATCAAAATTTAAATGTAAATTTAAATTTATAATACAAATTATATCGAGGGCAATTTGAAAATTATAAAACAAAATTTTAGATTCCTCTCATTCAGGAGTAGAAAATACCCATCCCTCTGCAGGTAACACAGGGGATTCTCTCTTGTGGGGGGAGTCGTACACTTCTACCCACTTCTGCGGGATTGTTTGAAGGTCAACAGTCAACGAGGTCCCACCCGGACGGCAGATACATTTCTACAAGGCCATTATTTTCATATATCCATTTACTGTCGTTTCCTTCACAAAGTAATCCCATATACCAATATCCTTAATCCTTCTTACTCGTGAGAAAAGTAGAAAACTATGGAGCCTCTCCCTCTCCCCTACCTCCTCTGCTCCCTCCTCATTCTCCTCCACACCCCCACATCCAAATCCCAGCCCATCTATGTCAACTGCCCCACCGAAGCGAACTACACGGCGAACAGCACCTTCCAGTCGAACCTCAACCTCCTCCTGTCTTCCCTTCCCTCCGCCGCCGCCCCGTCCGGCTTCTACAACACCACGGTCGGTCGAAATGGTGCCGACCAAGTCTACGGCCTTGCGTTATGCCGCGGCGACGTCTCCTCTGCCGACTGCAACGCCTGCTTGACTACCGCCGCACAAGACGCTGTCGCAAAGTGCCCGCGCGGCATGTCGAACACCCTATGGTACGACAACTGCATGCTGCGCTACTCCAACAATAGCTTCTTTGGCATCGCCGACAGCTCGTTCTGGGAATACATGTGGGACGGGCAGAACGTCACGGATCCGCAGCAGTTCGATGACCAGCTCGGGCAGCTGATGAATAACTTGGCCACGAAAGCGGCCTACGGGTTGGGGCGGCCACCGTTATTCGCGGTGGGGGAGGTAAAATTTACGAGCTTTAATAACATATATGGGCTGGCGCAGTGCACGTGGGATCTGTCGCCGGCCGACTGCTATGAGTGTTTGATGACCAACATCGGGAGAATCCCTCAGTGCTGCAGCACGAAGATGGGCGGGAGGATTTTCGGAAAGAATTGTGTCGTCCAATTTGAGTCGGCTCCGTTTTATAAATTGGCGGCGCCGCCTACTCCGCAATCAAATGGGACGAGCACGGTGACGCCGCCACGGCCGGCAGGGTCGGTTCAGAATACGGGCAAGGGCGGCAGTCAAACGAGGGGTAAGGATACCGGAGGTAAGTCAAAGTCTCTTTCCCTCGTTGACTCTCCCCACTGTGGGATTTGCTATTGGGGGGTCGTAGGAAATTCCAATTGACAGGCGTGTGGGGGATCACATCAACTCACGTGAGGTAGGTAGAATTGCCGGACGTTTTTTGGACCCTTCGTTGCTTGCGAGAGTCATCCACCGTTGCTTTGAATGTATATTAAATATAAAAATATTTAAACATTATTCTCTAATAGCTTAAGCTTTAAGAGTACAACGGTTATTTTATATGGTATGAAAATAGGAGGTCCTGAGTTCAAGTTATATCATGCTCCTAGTATAATAAATTTTTTTTCTTTTAATTCAAATCCACTCAAGCCCAGACGTGAAGAGGAGTATTAAATATAAAATTATATAAACATCGTTCTCTAACAGCTTAACTTTTTAGAGTACAATGTAAACAATATGATCTTCAACGTGGTACTAAAAAAAAAAAAAGAAAAAATTTCATTTGAAAGACTTTGTTTACGGTGAATTCAATTTGAAATGTGAGCCAACTAACTTCAAATTTGAAATTTTAGATACCAATCATCAAAGTTCTTAACTAACTGAATAGATATGGTGGGTAACAACTGTGCAAATTTTAGAAGTTATAAGCGTATATATGCAAATGGAAGTTTTGTTAGTTACCGGAACGAACTGACTCATTTTGGTTGATTTGATTTTAAATAATTTGACTCTGTTTTTCTAAAAAGACTAATAATTCGACTTGCATTGATATTACATGTTAAAGGAAAAGAAAACACATTATATGAATGAATTGAATCTAAAATTTCCTTCTGTTGGATTTCGAGAACTAAGTAGGGTCACTTACTTTTTGTGCAGGAATTAATGGAACTACAAAGACAATTATTATTGTCGCCAGTTCTGTGGTTGCTACTGCGTTGTTGCTCCTCTCCGCTATCTCTCTTTGCATGAAGAAACAAAGAAAACCAGTTAGAAATGCTCCGATCAGTAAGTTCCACACACAACTGTATATAATTCAACATACACAGTGAAACATAAAATTTCATTTATGTACTAAGATCCTGCTCTTCATGAAGCAAATGGAGGAGATGACCAGGAAATTAGACGCGCGGAATCTCTATTGTTCGATTTGGCCACAATACGAGCTGCCACAAGTAACTTCTCAGAGGCAAATAAGTTAGGAGAAGGTGGATTTGGACCAGTGTATAAGGTGAATTCTCCACTCCTAAGCGCTCCAAGTTAACATTTTCAACCTAATCTACAAAAGAAAATATATTTAGCTTATTTATCAGTTTCCTTTTCTCTACTCAATGTTCTAAATGTTAAGAACTACTAACCAAAGTTTTAGCAGTTTGAAAACAGTATTTTAATATTTTGTATCCAACATTCTCTTTCATATCTGAGCTTAAGCCTTTTTAATTGACTGAGTACCTCTTGCTCTGATAATATATATTAATAATTATTTTTTAAAAAAAGCTTATAATACTATAAAATATTTTTTAAAAAATTTGTAAATGACACTGAAAACAGGGTATACTACAAGATGGGCAGGAAATAGCAGTGAAGAGACTCTCAATGAGCTCGGTACAGGGGCTTGTTGAGCTGAAAAATGAGGTGGTGCTTGTAGCAAAGCTTCAGCATAGAAATCTGGTGAGGCTACTTGGTTGCTGCTTAGAAGAGCAAGAAAAGCTTCTTGTCTATGAATACCTGCCCAACACAAGCCTTGATAAGTTTCTCTTTGGTATGGCTCATCACAACATAGTTGCAGTAGCCTCCATTCAATAGAAGTACTCTTTTTTTCTTGTCTTAGTCACTTGGATACATTTTTCGCAAGTCATTTTGGCTTCTAAAACAGGTTTCCTTATTTTTTAGGGCTGTGAAATTATCTGTAGAATGAAAATGTTATGATTAATTGTAGTGATTAATTAAGAAATGCCATATATGTAACACTATGTTACTCAAACAAAGCAGATCCTGTGAGGCGCGAACAATTAGAATGGGTCATACGGTTCAGGATCATCGAAGGGATCAGTCGAGGACTTCTCTATCTCCACGAAGATTCGAGGCTAAAGATAGTTCACCGCGACCTGAAAGCGAGTAACATCTTGCTGGATGCCTTCATGACACCTAAAATCTCCGACTTTGGTCTCGCAAAGCTCTTCGACGTCAATGCAAGTGAAGGAAGTACGAGTCGGATCGCGGGAACATAGTAAGCACATTCTACACCCAAAACTCAATAAAGAAAAAAAGATTTACTAGAGTTTCTCTCCCAACGAGATTCTCATATAATGTTAATGCTTAAAACTTGGTTGTTAATTACAGCGGATATATGGCACCAGAGTATATAATTCACGGACATTTCTCAACAAAATCAGATGTTTTTAGTTATGGCGTGTTGCTTTTGGAGATTGTGACTGGACGAAGAAACTCTCGCCCTCAAGAAAGTATTCATTCAGAAGACGTTCTATCCTATGTAAGCATTCTCTATACCTTAATGGGTGGATAAGGTATTCATTTTAAACTTACGGTGCCGTATTCAAATCGGAGACGGTGACAATAACGTAGTCAGGTTTCAAAAACCCAAAATTTTTACTAGAGGTCCACATGACATTTAAAAAAGAGTCTTCAATCTTTGAAAATTTTTTACTTTACCGCCCTACGTTTTTTGAAGCCACGCTTTGACACTCCCAGTCATGATAAATTTTTCTTAATAAATCGAGGTGATTTTCTGCTGCTAACTACAGCTCTCTCTTAAATAGGTGTGGAAGCACTGGAGCCAAGGGACTGCACACCATGTGCTCGACCTGAGTCTCGCAGGGCAGTGCCGGTTGCAGGACGTGCTGAGATGTATCCACATTGGGCTGCTGTGCGTCCAGGAGGACCCGTCGAACCGGCCGAGCATGGCGTCCGTCGTGCTCATGCTCAGCAGCCTCTCCTTCACCCTCCCCGCCCCCTCGGCCCCTGCTTTCATCATTCTGCATGGCTCAACTGCAGACAACACGGTGGAGATCGAGACTGATTCATCCGGCGGCCTGCAGCGGAAGACGACGAGGGCTGCGTCGGTGAGCGACGTCTCCAATTCAGAACTCGAGCCACGGTAGCGTCTCGGAGCCGAGGAATATTGAACCGAATATACTGAGTTCGAGTGGCAAAAGAGTGTGATTTTTTACGTTGCCGAATAAACAGCAAAGGCGTTGTGAATCTAGATTTACGTAAGCTTGCTTATTTTGCGACTTTCCTTCTTTCGAATGCTATAACAAGAAGATTTTATCCAGTATCACTCTTTTAACTGTGCAAGACGTAATAGAATAAATTATGAAAAGCCTCCTGTATTTTAGCCCCTCTTTCTAGTCATTGTTTATATTAAAAATTTTGTCAATTTTTATCCGACACTTTATTATTATTTTAAAAGTTCTAAATTAAGCTATATAGTAATGGTTAAATTTAGTTGTAAAATTTTATAAAATAAATTTATGGATAAAATTAGATATATTTAATATATTAGAATTATATAAAAATAAGTATGCAAATAAAGTGAGTTTATATAGATACTATTCTTTTTTTTTTTTTTGAAAAAAATGTAGCATGCTACCCGCTTCATTCATTAGAAAAATGAACTAGGCTACAAGGGTGGGGCAACTAAAATCTCGAAAAAAAAAAAAAGAGAAAAAAGAAAAAAAAAAAGGTTCAAGTAGGTAGAACCGAATCCCACTCCTTCAGTAACTGCCGGAGAGTGATGACAACCATCTAAGGGTTCGGTTGGATTTTCCTAAAGATCATGTTGTTTCTGGCCTTCGAAATGCACCACCAGCAACCGACTAAATAAGTAAGGCAGTCCCTTTTCTTTCTTCGGCTCTTCCTAATCCTCCAGCTGTCCCAAGCACGGTTAACCTCATCCTCCATGTCTAGAGTCTGAACTCCATCTACACCCGACACTAAGATGAACTTGCTAAAAACACACCTGGTGAACAGATGGTCTACTGTTTCCTCGGCCGACCCGCATAGTACGTAGGTTGAGTCTTGAACCTAACCTCTTTTAGCTAATCTATCGGTCGTAGAGATTCTCTTATTAAGGACCAGCCAGCAGAACACTTTAATCTTAAGAGAAATTTTATTTATTTATTTTTTTTTGATTAAACAGGGGGGTCCCCCATCTTAAGAGGAATTTTGACTCTCCACAAATGAGATGCTCGCACATCCCTCGTACCCCCGTCCGACAGCGTCACATAGGTCGATTTTACAAAGTAAGAATCATCATTGCTCCATCGCCTTTGTATAGTATCTGGTCTATTCTCCGTGGAATAGTGTGAAATCCTATCTTTGAGCTCCGCGATACTATTCTTGGATGAGAAATTAATACATGTAACCAGCAGTGCGTCATGCTCGATGTGTGTTAAAACCTACCACAACACATCAAAATTAGAATTTAATTTATTCAATGTAATTCATAACGTTAAAAGATTTGCGTATATCAAAAAGACATAAATGTAAGATATTTATTTTTATGAAAATACTATCTATTACGTATGGTAATTAGGATTATAAAATTACTATGTTTGGCTTAATAAGAGTATAATTTTAGTAATGTACACAGTAATATATATAATTTTCCACAAGTACCCCCATACTTAAAAAGTTGTATTTACATTTAAAATCAAATTTAAAATTTGAATTTAAATTTCACTTTAAATTTAAAATTCAAATTCAAAATTTAAAATTTTGAATTTAGATTTAAATATAAATATTTGAATTTGAATTAAAACTTTGAATTAAAAAGATGAATGTCAATTGAATTATGCTTTTAAATTTGAATTTAAAATTTGATTTAATTTAAATTTGAAATCAAATTCATAATTTGAATTTGAACTTAAAAAACGAAATACAAAATTTAAATTAATTTAAATTCAAATTTTGATTTTAAATATAAATTTGAATTTCATTGGTTATTATATATTCTTTATTTGATTCGCACAGTTGTTTCATTGAAAAGTACAAGGATTATAAAATAATTGTGTTTGGATTAACAGTATAACTCCAGTAAGCTAGTTACACTGTACTTAGAAACTTAAAATTTGAAACTTGTTTTGCACAATTACCCTATAATTAAAAACTTGTTTTACTTTATATATTACCATTTGGATTTAAAATTTGAATTTGAATTTGAAATTTTAAAATTTTAAAGTCAGAATATAAATCTAAATTTTTAATTTTAAAATTTAGATTGAATTTAAAATTCAAAATCCATATTTAAATTTAAATTTGAAATTAAAATTTAAATATAAATTTAAATTTATAATACAAATTATATCGAGGGCAATTTGAAAATTATAAAAAAAAAAGGGAAAACTTCAAAAACCCCCCCTGTGGTTTCGTGCATTCTCACTTTGCTACCTTGTGGCTTAAAACGTATCAATTTACCCCCCTGTGGTTTCATTTTTCTCTTTTCGGAAGCTTTTTCGTTAATATTTCGTTAAATTATATACAAAAAACTTCAGATAACCATCTATATTTATCGAATAGTCACTTTAATATCCTTTAATTTTAACTTTGTCACTGATTTTAAAAAATAATAATAATAAAATTGATAACAAAAAGATAAAAACGAAACCACAGGGGGGCAAATTGATACGTTTTAAACCACAGGATAGCAAAGTGAGAATGCACGAAACCATGGGGGGTTTTTGAAGTTTTCCCAAAAAAAAAAAAATTAGATTCCTCTCATTCTCTCATTCAGGGCTCAGGAGTAGAAAATACCGATCCGTCTGCACGGTAACACAGGATTCTCTCTTGTGGGGAGTTCTACACTTCTGCGGGATTGTTTGAAGGTCAACAGTCAACGAGGTCCCTCCCACAGCACTCACGGCCCATTTCACGCGGAATCAACGAACAAACAGGACCGCAATGTACATGTCAAGGCCATTTTTTTCATGTATCCTTTTATTATCGTTTCCTTCACAACGTAAACCCATATAGCAATATCATTCCTTCCTACTCGGGGGAAAAGTAGAAAACTATGGAGTCTCTCCCTCTTCTCTTCCTACTCTGCTCCCTCCTCCTCATCCTCCTCCACACCGCCACATCAAAATCCCAGCCCATCTCCATCAACTGCCTCGCCAACGCGAACGACACCGCAAACAGCACCTTCCATTTGAACCTCAACAACCTCCTGTCTTCCCTTCCCTCCGCCGCTGCTCCGTCCGGCTTCCACAACACGACGGTCAGTCGAAGCTGCGGTGACCAAGTCTACGGCCACGCTTTATGCCGCGGCGACGTCTCCTCTTCCGACTGCAACAACTGCTTGACTACCGCCGCGCAAGATGCCGTCGTAAAGTGCCCGCACGGCACGTCGAACACCATGTGGTACGACTACTGCATGCTGCGCTACTCCAACCAGAGCTTCTTCGGCGTTGCTGACAGCTCGTTCCGGATATACATGTGGAATGTGCAGAACGTCACGGACCCGCAGCTGTTCGATGACCAGCTCGGGCAGCTGATGAAGAGCTTGGCCATGAAAGCAGCCTACGGGTCGGGGCAGCCACAGTTATTCGCGGTGGGGGAGGTCAACTTTACGAGCTTTAATAACATATACGGGCTGGCGCAGTGCACGAGGGATCTGTCACCGGCCGACTGCTATGGGTGCTTGACGAGTTTCATCGGGAGCATCCCCCAGTGCTGCAGCACGAAGATTGGCGGGAGGATTTTCGGAGAGAATTGTATCGTCCGGTTTGAGTCTTATCAGTTTTATAATTTGTCGGCCATTGAGAACCAGACGGCACCGCCTCCTCCGCAATCGAATGGGACGCCAGCACCGCCGGCAGGGTCGGGTCAGAATACGGGTAGTGGCAGCAGTGGAACGGGCGGTAAGGGTAGCGGAGGTAAGTCAAAGTCTCTTTCCCTCCTTGACTCTCCCCACTGTAGGATTTGCTTTTGGGGGGTTCTAGGAAATTCCTGTTGTAGGGGCATGTGGGGGATCACATTAACTCGTGTGAGGTGGGTAGAATTGCAGGACATCGTTTGACCCCTTTGTTAATTACGTGCGAAAATCATCCACTAACGAAGGGATGTTGCTTTGACTGTAAACAATATGGTCGTCAATTTGGTATAGGAAAAAAAAAAAAAAAACCTTTTAAAAGACTTTCATTATTTTTTTCTAAGAACTCAATTAAAAACATAAAATAACTAACTTCAAACATAAAATCTCATGTACTATTTATTAAATTTTTAGCCAATTACATTAATACGATCAGTAACAAATATAAAAAAGTTGAAAGCCATAAGTGTACGTATATACATACGAATGGAAAGTTATGTCACTTAGGAGAACGAACTGACTCATTTTGCTTGATTCACATCCCTCTTTAACTTTTGAATATATAAACTCATGAAAATTAACTATTCCTTTAACTGCTTAGCCATTTAAACTTACAAAACCAATATTGTATCAGCTTTAAAAAAAATCAAAATAGTCTTTCCTTTTTTTAGAGAAAGATAATATACTATCTGTTTCATTCGTATAGAAAATAAATTTAGCAGACAATTCAATCTCGTAAAAGTTAAAGGTAGCTGCACAAAAAAAAAGTAAGAAAAATAAAAATAAAATAAAGAGTTCACTTAGAGCTGCAGAACTCAGCCCAGGCCACTTTTTTCCCAAGTCCCAAAATTGTTGAATAAAGATTAGGAGATTTGAAGATTGATTCCTAAAATTATGTTGTTCTTCCTGCCAAATCATCCACCAACAGAATGCGACCTTGGTCACATCTTTTGCTGATACCTTTTGGGAGCTATTCTCAGACAGAAACTATCAGACACCCCTGGCCTCCACCATGGATCCCGAAATGTGTCTACCTTCAATTATGTTGAACATCAGAAATCTGCTGAATATGCATCCCACGAGTAAATGATTCACAATCTCAGCTTAGCTACCACACAAAATGCACTTTTGATTCTAGGACCAGCCGATTTTAAGTAGATTATCAACCATGGGTAGTTGCTTCTTAAGGGCTAGCTAAATAAAAATTCTAACTTTATACGGTATTTTTAGATCCCCAAGTTTTAGAGGAAGAATATCTCGCATACCCCCCATCTCTGATCAACGGATACATCGACTTAACAGTAAAGCCCATTAACAGTAAAGCCCATCTACACATTCCATCTCAACCAGATTTCCTTCGGCCTATCTATCATGTGAAAAATAGAAAGGAGGTCCTTGAATTCTCTAATTCTGCAATCACCTCTCGACATCCCAACTCCAACCCCTCTAAGGATCTTTCTCTATCTCTAGCCTTGAGTGGAGAGACATTCCTTGACTAAAACTCCTTTTTTTGTTACACTTTTGTAAATACTAGGAAAGAGTATTTTCAGAGAAGTTTCTTCGCACCACCTAGCTATCAGACTATAAGTCAATATATTGTCCATCTTCAAGATCAAAGTAAGTGCTAAATTTAAAGATTTTCTTAGTGGAAAATACATTATTCCAATATTGTGAAAATGGTTTAAACGTTCTTCCTTAACTCAAAGGTTTTCTCCTTTTATAATATAATTTTCTAATAAGAGTGTTCCATTGTATCTCCTGATCTTTGAATAAATGCTGCTACCATTTCGAAAGTAGAATGTCGTTCATCAAGGCAAGATCCTTCACCCCAAGTCCTTTCTTATCCCTGTAAATATATTTTCATGCTATCATACGTGCACCTGCCTTGACACCCACTATCCCTTTCCAGAAGAAATCCCGCCTCAGTGTCTTAATTCTTTTAACGACCCATTTCGGAGCCTTGGAAATTGAGAAAAAATACAGTAGCAGGTTAATTAGTACTGAGTTCACCAGTGTACGTTTACCTCCTTTAGAAAGTAACTTAGTTTGTCAGCCATCAATCCTCCTTCCTTATCTATGATCACAACTGAGTCCTTTTCGAGGAGAGCTTTGTTAGATAATGGTAGCTCCAGATATTTAGTTGGTAACTTTCCCACTTTGCATCCCAAGTACATTGCAAGACAGGTATCTCTGGTCTGCCTCCCATATAAAATAATTTCGTTTTCTCTTTATTCATAATCTTCACAAATTTCTTCTTTGCCTCAAAAAATAGTGTCATCCGCGAATTGAGTGAGTGTCACCAAGCTATCCTTAAAGGGTCCAATACCTCTAAGTAGATCATGTGAGTTTGCCATCTCCGTCATCCAGGCTAGATACTCTGCCACCAAAAGGAAAAGATAGGACGAAAGGAGATCTCCCTGCCTTGCTCCTTTTTTATTTTGATCCAGTTAATGGTTGCGCTATTAATCATCACCCCCACCTTGGCGTTACAAAATTTGCTTCTTCATCCAACGACACCATTTGGCATTGAAGCCTAACATTCCATAATCTTAAAAAGAAAAATCCAACTAACCCTGTCGTAGGCCTTTTCAAAATTCACCTTTTTCGCTACTCACTCTGTATTTTCTTTACAACCCCACGTAACTAATTCACTAGCCGTGACGAAGGTGTCAAATAGCAACCTCCTTCTAATAAAAATAGATTGGGATGTGGAGATAAGGGCTGTCAATATGTCATTCAGTTTATTGGCGAGTACTTTAAAAATAATCTTCTGTATTTCTTTTAGCAGGCTGATAGATTGGAAGTCATTAGCTCGCACCGCACCTTTCTTTTTTCATGTCAGACAAATATAGAAGAAAATCAACAGGATATGTGGAGATTTGTCCTTCATACAGATAAATCAGAATAGAGTACCTTCAGAATAGCTTCAAATTTTCTAGAAATAACTTAAATTAAATGAATCAAAATTGAGTAGTACCTAAAAGAGACTATTTCAAAATGGCCTATAGTTGAGGGAGTCCCTGCACGTACATTTTTACCTTATAGTTGATTGCACCCATGCTTTTGTGGCTTTCCTAGATGTAGTCAATGGAGCCCGAGAAGTCGAAGCAGTAGAAGGGCCAAAAGTCTCATGCCTCTCATTTAAGTGTCCAAACTAGCCTACTATCATTTTAATGAGGGATACTAAAAGACAAGAAAGATAGCTAGAAAGGAACAGATCCTACCAAAAGAAGGAAATAATAATGATTATAAAGGAGCCTTTTGCACCATTATTAGCAAATGGATCAATCTCAGGCAGTATTCAAGGTAAAGTTTGAATATAAACATAAAGGATTTATCAACCAATATTTAACAGTACTATTACATCATCATGGCCAGTAATAATCAATGCAATGAAAAAGGAGTTAAAATATAATTAAAGCAACACTCAGGGAACAAAAATTTAATACAGAGATTGTAAAGTTGCCGAAAAAATACTCTTGCTCCCGACGCCGGCCAAGGCGGCGGAGGAGGAGGACGGCGACGACGAGAGCAGCGGTGGAAGAGGACGACGAGAGCGACGAGAGGGGTGGTGTTGGAGGTGGAGGTGTGGGAGGTGGTGGTGGTCTGGGAGGAGATGAGGCGAGGTGGAGGCGGAGGAGCCGGCCGGTGGTGGCGACCAAGTTGGGGAAGAAAGAGAGGATAATCTTAGGGATTAGTATAATAAGGTAGGGGCAAAATAGGTATTTTGTTTAGATTTTAACTCTAGTATAGATTTAACCCATGTTTAACCTGAGTTAAGCTAACAGGGGATAACTGCGGGGATATTTTGGAATAACGGTGGAACATATGAGGGGCATTTTAAAAAGAAAAAAAAAGTAGGGATAGATCGGATATTTCCAAACGCATGAAGGGTATATAGGCAATTATTCCTAAAATATAATTAAAGCAACACTCAGGGAATAAAAATTTAATACAGAGATTGTAAAGTTGCCGAAAAAATATTCTTGTTTCAATGAACAAATATTATATTTTGTTCTGTTTTCTCTGTTGGTTTGTCGCACTCAGATGAATTATAAGTTGACAATTGACAACGGCTACTTGTGTATGCAGGAAAGAAGAAGAATGTAACCAGCACAGTTCTAGCAATAGCCATACCTTTAGTGACTGCATTTGTTACAATTTCCACTATTTGCATTTTCTTTTGGAGGAGGAGGTGGAGGAGATCTGCCCCAAAAGGACCACTATACTGTAAGTTAAAAAGGACCACTATAATGTAAGTAAGATGCACTGAAATTACCATTCAAAATACCCAGCTGAAAGAAGCGACTCTCTCTCTCTCTCTCTCTCTCTCTCTTTAATAGACTTTCTATTTTTAATTTTCTACTTGTTAATGGAGCACTTTAGAAAACTCTAGAAACAAGTGCTCTCTATTTGCTAATAGAGCAATTTAGAGAGCTCTAGAAATAAGTGCTCCGGAGAATTCTAAAGTACTCAAATTGGTAGATTAGAACCTATAAATAGGTGTGAGGCTCCCACACCAAGGGTGAGTGAGTGAAATGTGTGTGTGATGAAGTGTGTGAGGAAGTGTAGTGCGGTGTGGTGAGATATAGTGTAGAGAGTGAGGGTGTATAAGAGGTTTAGTGTGTGAATCTTTTAGTCTTTTGGGTGTATGTGATAAAATTATATGTGAGAGTTATTTTGTGTAAAAGAGAGAGTTTTTATTATTAGTTTGGTACGTCAGTATTCTACACCAGGTCAGTTATTTAATGCATAATGATAATGACAGGGATCTCTCTGTCTTTTCAAAGAAAAAATGGCAATAATACAAATAGAAGAAAAAATGGCAATAATACAAATAGAAATAGTCACTACAATATATGGACATCGATATCATAACCATTGAGAAAACTATTTCTGAAATTAGAGAGCAGCAGAAACTTACACTATGAAAAAAAAAAGGCAAACAATATATCACAGATCTGATGTAATTTATTACATATTCTCCAGCTTACATAGATCAAACAATGTTGAATTCTATTTATTCTTTGAATAGACGAAACCGATGCAGAGGAGATCAAAAGTGCTGAGTCACTGTTTATTGATTTATCAACATTAAGAGCTGCAACAGCTAACTTTGCTGAGGAGAATAAGCTTGGAGAAGGTGGCTTTGGTGCCGTTTATAAGGTATCATAATATTCACTATAACTTGCCATTTAGTGAGAATTACATGTGGCGATAGTCTGAATCCATATCAAAATTCTTGTATAAAAGAAGATCATCGCTATTCTTGGGCTCAAACTAGTTTGATATCTATCTCTACAATTTGCTTGTTGATCTAGCTTATGAAACTACTTCTTTACTCTAAAAACCTGAAGCTTTTTATGGGCCAAAAAGTTTAGTGTTTTGCTATGCAGGAAGCTATAATGAGCTTATGTGACCCAAGAACAACATCCACCTTGAAGATTCTATTTCTGCTGCATTGAGAATGTGTTGGTGTCTTTTCTTATTTTTATTTTTTTTTAGTAGACTCTATTTAAATAACACTTTGGTAGAAGCTCAACAGGCCAAGGAGGCTCTCTATTGTCACGGTTTAATCTTGTGCACTATAATCTTATATACTCGAGCAGGGACTCTTACCTAATGGAAGAGAAATAGCAGTGAAGCGACTATCAAAAGATTCAGGACAAGGACTAGGAGAGCTTAAAAATGAGTTATTATTGGTCGCAAAGCTCCAGCACAAGAACCTTGTGAGGCTTTTAGGTGTCTGCTTGGAAGAACAGGAGAAGCTGCTTGTCTACGAATATTTGCCTAATAGAAGTCTAGACACTATCCTTTTTGGTACAACTTTCATTACATACAACTTCTGCAAAAGAACTTATCTCATTTTACTTGCTGTAACATAATAATAAGCTTAGTTTTTATGTTTTTGTTTTTACATTTTTTTTTTCCCTTTTTCAAAATTGATATTCCCAATTTATTTGTTGTATTCAAATGATACAGATTCTGAGAAACGAGGATGGCTAGATTGGGGAAAAAGGTACAAGATTATTAGTGGAATTGCTCGAGGCCTACTATACCTACATGAAGAGTCTCAGCTAAAAGTTGTACACCGAGATCTAAAGGCGAGCAACATTCTATTAGATGCCGAGATGAACCCGAAGATTTCAGACTTCGGCTTGGCAAGGCTTTTCGGAGGGGACCACTCTCAGGAAATTACAAGACGAGTCGTCGGAACATTGTAAGAATCAATTGTAACTCTGCCCATATTATTCACAACCATAAAAATACTGCAGGAAATTGAATATATATTAATACTTGCTCATGTTATTGCAGTGGATATATGGCGCCAGAGTACGCCATGCATGGGTACTTCTCAAACAAGTCAGATGTATTCAGTTTTGGTGTTATGGTTTTGGAGATTGTAGCCGGGAGGAAAAACGCTGGTTCCTTCAATTCTGAGCAGTCTGAAGATCTAATAAACTATGTAAGTTCAACACGGCAGTAGTTCTTGAAACTAATTAGTAGACATAAACATAGTTTCTGTCAAACAATTCCTCTTTTGATATAATTAAATCTATATACTATGCAAAATCATCAACATAGGTATTCACAAACAACCTTCAAAACTTAATTTCTTACATATATATATATACCCGTGTCTTACAAAACTGCCCCTGTTTATGCAAAACCATCTTCCCTCTTGGAATTAGATGACTCCCCTAATTGACATACAGTTTTTTCTGTCAGAAGTTAAACTATACAGGGGCTTTTACAGAAGTCCTGATTTTTCAGGAGTATAAATGAATACAGATGCTTTTACAGGAATGCAAATGTACAGATAGGCCTTTCTTGACGAACTGAACAAAATCTTATGCAGACATGGGAGAATTGGACCAAGGGGACAATAACAGAGGTAGTGGACTCATCCTTAGGCAACCACTATCCAAGAAGCGAGGTGCTGAGATGCATCCATATTGGGTTACTCTGTGTTCAAGAAAACCCGGCAGATCGGCCCAACATGTCGAGGGTCGTCGTGATGCTGAGCAGTAGAACTGTGACCCTCGAAACTCCTTCAAAACCGGCATTTTGCTTTGGAATGAGTAGCATGCAATTCAACATGTACTCGAATGCATCAAAGTATCATGGACTAGTAGCTGAACAATCCTCGAGCAAGTCGATTCCACCTTCGCCAAATGAGGTGTCGATCACGGAACTTGAGCCTAGGTAGTTGGAGAAAAAGAGAGGATTCTGAAAGACTTAAAAAGTCTCAGAGACTTAATGTTGGTGGATTTATCACTTCTAGTGCTTGAATTATCCTATGAAGTATTGTAACTGTATTTGTATCTTTTTGTATGTATTTTAATGTCCTTCACAGCAATGAATTTCCAAATTTTACTCAAATTTGAAGAAATGTTATAGATGGTTGGTATTTACTAGGATGAAAAATGGTTACCTTGTTATAATTTTATGTACTATGCATAGAAAATTGCAAAAACCAAAGGAACCAAATGCTATTGGGGGTGCGTTCATAATGCATAAAGATGCGTAATTCTACAAGTAAAAACAGAAAATAAGAGAGCCACTCGGAATTGTATTTACAGTTATAAAAGGCTGAAGTATTTTTATTTAATTTCCTTGTATCGAGAGATTACATGAGTATATACTGGGACAAATGGATGCCTTATAAAGCATCAGTAAGTAACTTATTTTTTAATTAAAAAAGATAGCAAGCGATCTGCTTCACTCATTAAGAGAACTACAACTACAATTTATCGACACACTATTTAAAGGCGATGAACTAGATTTTCTCTTGCTCTCAATGGAGCACTCTCTCTGATGCGGATCACTCTCAACATCTCTGGGTGCCACATAAATCTCAGTACTTGTGCTACCTTGAACGAAAAAGGCGGGATATGAAAGGTTTTGATAGATTGACACTGTTACTATTAAGCATGAGTACAACAGAGGCCATTGTTGGTCTCATTCTTGGGTCATCTTGAGCACAAAGAAGGCCAATTTTATAAAAATAAATTTTAGATAAAATTAGATATATTTCATACATTAGAATTATATAAAAATAAGTTTGCAGATAAAGTGAGTTATAGATACTATTCTTAGATGAGAAATTAATACACGCAACTAGTGCACCACGCTTGATATGTGCTAAACCCTCCACAACAGCATCAAAATTAAACTATAATTTTTTACGTGTAATTCATAACATTAAAAAGATTTACGTATATCAAAAAGACATAAATGTAAGATATTTATTTTTATGAAAATGCTACCTAGTACGTATGTATAAGTGTGCAATCGTACATCTTTGACATTTAGTTTAAAAAGGGAAAAAAATAAAGTGATAAAAATAGTGGGAGATTAGGGGCCTTTGGATAGTTGGGTATAAATGTTATGCCTGTCCTATTAATGTACATGTAGTATTGCTCTCAGTATTCTGTTCTTTTGACAATTAGACCCGAAAGTTGAATAAACACCATTAATACATGTAGTATTAGTGGGACTTCCTGTTTTTGTTTTCTTCTCTCTTTGATTTTTTGCTCTTGCTCCTTTAATCTCCCCTTCATTGCTTTCCTTTTTCTCGGAGGCCCCAGCTGCCTTCATCCTGCACGTCTAGTTCATTTTCCTTAATGAATAAAGCAGATATATAGTTTGCTACATTTTTCT
Source organism: Ananas comosus (assembly GCF_001540865.1). Taxonomy (NCBI): domain Eukaryota; kingdom Viridiplantae; phylum Streptophyta; class Magnoliopsida; order Poales; family Bromeliaceae; genus Ananas; species Ananas comosus. Next base: position 14,083,531 of record NC_033627.1, read on the forward strand.
AAAAAAAAAACAATTAGACCCTAAAGTTCAATAAACACCATTTCTTTAATAGAAGTTTCTAATTATACTGTTATTTTGATAGTATATCATGTATATAATCTTATAAAGTTTCAGAATAAAATTTTTTTTTATTTTTTTGTTTAATATATATACAAAAAAGCAACAAAAATCAAAGGTGATTCATTATATTCTTCTATTCTTATCCTTAATTATCAAAATTAGAAGAGAAAAAAAGAGATTTTGTTCTAGCATTTAAAGTCTTACAAAATTACGTTTATGACAACCAAAGCAAAATGACCATAAAATAAATAATTTTTAATTAAGGAGGCAACACCATTAAACTATTTGATAAAATCTTAAAAAGACTAATCGTTAAAATTGAAAGTCCACTGACAGCAAAAGTTGTTGCATAGAAATTAAAGCCTGTACTTTTTGGTCAAAGACATCAATTGTATTATTATACTTTACCAATTTTTACACTGTATTTTAGATTTATTTTTATTTTTTTATTTTGTACTATTTTTTTCTGATAAATATTACTACACTATTTTCTTCGCCGGTATTTACATTACTATGAAGAAATTTATTATTTAAAAAAAAATCTAACAATTTTATTAAAAAACACCGGTTAAATAATAATAATAAAATATAAAATAAATCTCCAGAATAATCTCATCGAAACCTTCTATCAAATTGTTTTCGCTATTTTTATATATTTTATTATTTATTATATTAAAATGAGCCGGACGTATATATATGTCACTTTTAACTAGTATTTTTCAACAGATTTTATTAAAAATATAAGTGTATTACGTATAGTACGGTAGGGAGTGTAAAAAAAATTAGTTAATCTGTGCCTTTGAAAAAGATAATAGTATAATTGAGTTTACATTTAAAATTTAAATTTAAAGATTCAAATTATGTCAGGGGCAATTTGAAAATTATAAAAATATTTTTAATTAGATTTCCCGGATTCGGGAGTACTAGAAGGTAGCCACCCTTTCCTCGGTAATAGTATTGTCTCTCTATTCCCATGCCAGTCTATGGGATTGTTCGAAGGTGAATAGTCGACGAGGTCCCACCCACCGCACTCATGGCCCATGTCACACGCAATTAACAAACGAACAAGACCGGACGTACATGTCAACGCCATTATTTTCAAATATTCATTTATTATTGTTTCCTTCACAGTATAATCCCGTATTAATTCCAATATATCATTCCTTCCCATTTGTGAGAAAAGTAGAAAACTATATGGAGCCTCCCCCTCTCCTCTTCCTCCTCTGCTCCCTCCTCCTCCTCATTCTTCTCCGCACCCCCACTTCCAAATCCCAGCCCATCTCCGTCAACTGCACCAGCGACGCGAACTACACGGCGAACAGCGCCTTCGAGTCGAACCTCAACCTCCTCCTGTCTTCCCTCCCCTCCGCCGCCGCCCCGTCCGGCTTCTACAACACCACGGTCGGTCGGAGCGGCGCCGACCAAGTCTACGGCCTCGCATTATGCCGCGGCGACATCTCCGCTGCCGACTGCAACAACTGCTTGACTACCGCCACGCAAGACGCCGTCGCCAACTGCCCGCACAGCACGTCGAACACCATGTGGTACGACACCTGCATGCTGCGCTACTCTGACCAGAGCTTCTTCTCCGTCGCTGACAGCTCGTTCCACATAAACATGTGGAATGTGCAGAGCGTCACGAATCCGCGGCTGTTCGTTGACCAGCTTGGGCAGCTGCTGACTAGCTTGGCCATGAAAGCGACCGATGGGTCGGGGCGGCCACCGTTATTCGCGGTGGGGCAGGTCAACTTCACGAACTTTCAGAAGATAGGAAACTTTCACAGCATATACGGGCTGGTGCAGTGCACGAGGGATCTGTCGCTGACCGGTTGCTATGGGTGCTTGATGGGTTGCATCGGGCACATACCCAAGTGCTGCAACACGACGATCGGCGCAATAATTTTCGGAGGGAACTGTGTCATCCAGTTTCGGCCGGCTCCGTTTTATAATTTGTCGGCCATCCAGAACGAGACGGCACCGCCTCCTCCGCAATCCAATGGGACGCTATCGCCGCGGGCAGGGTCGGGTCAGAATACTGGTAATGGCAGCAGTCAAACGGGGGGTAAGGGTAGCGGAGGTAAGTCAAAGCCTCGTTCCCTCGTTGACTCCGCACTGTGGGATTTGCTATTGTGGGGTTTGTAGGAAATTTCTATTGATTGGCATGTGGGGGATCACATTTAACTCGTGTGAGGTAGGTAGAATTGCAGGACATCTTTTGCCCCCCTTTGTTTGTTTTTTTTTTTTTTTTTTGAGAGATAGATAGCACGCTACCCGCTTCGTTTATTTTATTTAGAAATAAACTTAGCTAGAAATGTGAAGCAACTAGGATTCGAACTTAGATCTTGGATACCAACCATCAAGCCTTTTGCCACTTGCTCTAGGAACAGTCGATCTTTTGCCCCCTTTGTTAATTACTTGCGAGAATCATCCACCGTTGCTTTGAATGTAAACAATATGGTTTTCAACGTGGTATTTCAAAAGAAAAAAAAAAAAAAATCTTTTGAAAGACTTTGTTTACCGTGAACTCAGCTTGAAATATAAGAAAACTGACTTCAAACTTTGAAATTTTATATACCAATCATCAAAGTTCTTAACTAACTGAACAGATACGGTGGGTAACAACTGTGAAAACATTGAAAGTTATAAGCGTATATATACAAGTGAAAGTTTTGTTAGTTACCGGAATGAACCGACTCTTTTTGCTTGATTTGATTTAAAATAATTTGACTCTTTTTTTCTAAAAACAACTAATAATTCGACTTGCTTTGATCGATATTACATGTTAAAGGAAAAGAAAACACATTATATGAATGAATTGAATCTAAAATTTCCTTCTGTTTGATTTCGAGAACTAAGTAGGATCACTTACTTTTTGTGCAGGAATTAATGGAACTACAAAGACAATTATTATTGTCGTCAGTTCTTTGGTTGCTGCTGCATTGTTGCTTCTCTCTGCTATCTCTCTCTGCCTGAGAATAAGAAAGAAACAAAGAAAACCAGTTGGAAATGCTCCGATCAGTAAGTTCCGCACATAATTATATATAATTCAACACACGCAGTGAAACATAAAAATTCATTTATGTACTAAGATCCTGGTCTTCATGAAGCAAATGGAGGAGATGAGCAGGAAATTAGAAGCGCGGAATGTCTATTGTTCGATTTGGCCACAATACGAGCTGCCACAAGCAACTTCTCAGAGGCAAATAATTTAGGAGAAGGTGGATTTGGACCAGTGTATAAGGTGAATTCTCTACTCTTTAAGTGCTCCAATTAAATTACATAATCTGCAAAAGACAATACATTTAGCTTTTGCATTCTGAATGTTAAGAAGTACTACTAGGCTCTAAATGTTTTTTTTTTTTGAGATAAAGGTAGCATGCTACCGCTTCATTCATAGGGAAGGTGAATTTAGCATCGAAGGGAAGCGACTGGGCTTCAAATTAAAAAAAAAAAAACCCTAATTAGCTAAACGCAATAAGAGTCCCACATGTTGTACATAGCTCGTAGGTCTACCATCACCTGTCTCGTGGTGCGCTTTTGGTTCTCGAAAATTCGCCTATGTCGTTCTAGCCAAATAGGCCACCAAGTAGCAAGTAAAATTGCTGATTCCTTCCTTCCTAGAACTCCTTGTTTACTGCTGCATTTCTTCCACAGGTCACCCATTGACCTATAAGTCCCTAGACCCCGTTTGTTTGGCATAAGCAGCATAGAATCGCACGTGAAACCTCGCAGTTTAAGAAAAGATGGTCAATACTCTCTGGGTCAATCAAGCAGAGGGCACACGTGTCCGCGCCCGACCATCCCCTTTTCATAAGATTGTCAATCGTGAGAACCTTCCACCTCACCATAAGCCAACCAAAAATTTTAACTTTTAAGGTATCTTGGTTGTCCAAATCAGCTCCCAGTACGTCTCTGTTACCCCGCTCTCCTGTAAGAAGTTATACAATGATTTAACCGTGAAAACTTGTGAATGATTCCATCTCCATCTTACTTCGTCTCCGTTATTTGTTAGTGTAACAGTGCTTAGCAACTCCTTCAACTCCACGATTGCATCGTCATCTGCAATGGAACTTGGTGTAAACCTGAGCAAAATCCTGCGCCACCTCCACCCGTTGGTACCTGAACAGTCTTGCACAAGGTGATTCTTCCTAACAACAGCGTTGAAAATACGGGAGAACTTCGACTGCAGTGAAAGTTGAGCACACCATCGGTCCTTCCAAAGGTTCACGGTGCTCCCATCCCCAATCGTAAAAGAACCCCGCACCGAAAGATGTCCCTAGTTGACAAGACGCTTAGCCACAATTGAGAGTACGGTCTAAACGTGGCCGCTTCCCAAAAAGGTTTTCTCCTTTTATAGTAAGCCGCGCGTAAGAACGATCTCCATAAAGTTGTCTTGTCCGAATAGAACCTCCACCACCACTTTGCAAGTAACGCCACATTCATGGTTTCTAGGTCCTTCACCCCTAGCCTCCCATCTCTTTTGCTCCTACAGACCATTTTCCATCTGACCAAACATTGACCCCCTGTTACCATGCTCCTTCCTTTCCAAAAGAACGCCCGCCGCAAACCTTCGATTCTCTTAATTACCCACTTAGGTGCTCTAAAGATAGAGAAGAAGTAGAGTGGTAGGTTGGAGAGTACTGACTTAACCAAGACGAGCCTGCCGCCAATGGAAAGGAGTTTAGCTTGCCATCCTTCTACCCGTTGCTGAACTCTATCGATGATTGGTCACCAGTCCAATCTGTTTAGCGGTCTGTTTGTTAGCGGCAGCCCGAGATATCTCATCGGGAATGACCCCATTTACATCTTAAAATTTTCGCTAGCCTTTCTCCCTACTGTATATTTCTCCCTAGATAGAAAAGTTCAGACTTGCTCCTGTTGATTTTTAGTCCCGAGGCCCATTCGAAGATATGCCATACAAAATGTAGATTCCTCACTTGTCTGTTCCTAGCCTCACAGAAGAAGATGGTATCATCAGCATACTGAATAAATGCTACCTTACTCTAATCGTTAGGTCCAACTCCTCTCATCAATCCGTTACATACTGCTTTATTCATGACCCTTGCAAGGCCTTCCGCAACTAAGAGAAAAAGGTAGGGGGATAATGGATTCCCTTGCCAGAGTCCTCTTCTAGTTTTAATCCATTTAGTCGGGACGCCGTTAATAAGTATAGCAATTTTAGCATTAGCTATACATTGATCAATCCAACTGATCCAAAGCTGTGAGGCTCCAAGCCAGGACAAGATTTTTCGAAGAAAGGCCCAGCTCACCCTGTCATATGCTTTCTCAAAATCGGCTTTTACACCAATACTCTTGGTCCCTGTTTTAGAACACCAATTTACTACCTCACTAGCAGTGGCGAAGGAGTCTAAGATCGACCTTCCCTTGAGAAAGGCCGATTGCGAAGGGGAAATCACATTGTGTAGGACACCCTCAAGTCTATTTGCAAGCACTTTTGAGATAATTTTTTGAGCACTGTGATCAGACTGATTGGCCGAAAATCATTGGCAGTCTTTGCTCCTTCTTTCTTCGGGATCAGGCAGATGTACGAATAGTCTAGAGGGGATGAGTTTAGCACCCCGTCTGCCAGGTCCCGAAAGATGTTGAAAAGATCATTCTTAATAGTGTCCCAGAAAACCTGAAAAAATCGAAGGTTGAAGCCGTCCGGCCCGGGCGCTTTATTCTCCGCAAGTTGGAAAGTTGCCTTTTTTATCTCTTCGAGGGAGAATGGTGAGGTGAGATGGTTAAGCCTAAGCAGGGGTCTCTCCGAGAATAGCTCACTCCAGTCGCCACACGAGAGTCTATCAGTCTGTGCCGGTGCGAACTCCCCTTTAAAATCCAAAAAAATACTCCCGAATATCCTCCTCCCTTTGGAGTGTCTTGCCGTCCTCTTCGACAAAGCCAATTGTATTCTCGTGTCTTCTACCATTTGCCGTAGCATGGAAGAACTTCGTGTTACCATCTCCCTCCTTTAACCAGTGCTGTTTGGCTCGCGTCTTCTACAATATTTTCTCATCTAATATCACTTTTGACAAGCGCGCCTTGATCTGTTTCCTTCTCTCAATTTGTTGTTCCGTAAGAATTTGTTGCTCCTCTAGAATATCAAGCTTCTGGATTTCTTCAACCAGTTCTTTCTTCACCCTCAAAATGCCGTAGAAATGCGCCGCTCTCCACTCCTTCATTCTTTTGCGGCAATGCCTGAGCTTGGCGACAAAGGTGGTAGCACTATTGTCTGTACGAGATATCTCCTCCCACCATACCGGCACAAGCGTACAGAAATCTTCTCGTGTTAACCAAATTTCCTCGAATCTAAACGAACACTGGGGTCTCTTATCCGAAGACGACAACAAGATAGGCGCGTGATCCGAGGTGATCCTCGGCAGCGCGATCGCTTTTGATAGCGGAAAAGAGTGATCCCATTCGGTTGAGACAAGAAATCGATCCAACTTAGCCAAGGTAGGGCACTGCTGCATGTTAGACCACGTGAAGCTTTGGTTCCCTAACAGAATGTCGATTAGCTCCAACGTATTTAAGAGGTCAGTAAACATTGTCATAAGTCTTCTACTCCAGCTTCTTCCCCTTCTCTTGTTCTGGTTCTTGGTAAGGTTGAAATCACTGCACATAATCCACCTTCCTTTGCAAATACTCTTGAGATCAGACAATTCCTTACAAAAATCCACCTTTCCTTCCCACGAGGGGGGGCCATATACATTAGTTAAGAAGAAAAAGCAATTGCTGGCAACATGTGAGAGTCGAACGGATAGCGAGAAATTTCGCACTACAACCTCCATACACACGGAATCATGTGAGTTCCAACAGGTAACAATTCCGCCCGAAGCTCCATCAGACTTAATAAACTGACATCTATCAAAATACGCCCCCGCAAAAGACCGCAGAAACGAACGGGAAATAACATCTACTTTGGTTTCCTGGAGACAAATCACAGACTTCTTGACATTCAAACAGACAGACTTCACGACTCCCCGTTTACCCGAATCATTAAGACCCCTAACATTCCAACTTAAAACTTGAAACATGGAAACAGAAAAAACACCACAAAAGCTCGTAAGAACTGTCTGGACTCTAGACCGAAGCTCTAATAAAATCAAAGAGGTTGCGCGTATCATCGCTGCTCAGAGAAATCTCACATAGCGCACTTTTCTCTTTGATTTTATGAAGACGACTGTTGGCCGCCATCTTTTGACAACTAGAAAACGGTATTTTTAATATTTTGTATCCATCATTTTCTTTCATATCTTGTGTCATGACTTCTTTATTAACTCAGAACCTCTTACTCTAATTATATATATTAGTAATCATTTGTTTCTTAAAACTTATATTACTATAAAATAAATTTTTTAACATTTGTATATGACACTAAAAACAGGGGATGCTACAAGATGGGCAGGAAATAGCAGTGAAGAGGCTCTCAGTGAGCTCGGTACAGGGGCTTGTTGAGCTGAAAAATGAGGTGGTGCTTGTAGCAAAGCTTCAGCATAGAAATCTGGTGAGGCTACTTGGTTGCTGCTTAGAAGAGCAAGAAAAACTTCTTGTCTATGAATACCTGCTCAACAAAAGCCTTGATAAGTTTCTCTTTGGTATGGCTCATCTCAACATAATTGTTTATTAATATTGCTATTTCAGTTGCAGTAGCCTCCATTCAATAGAAGTACTCTTTTTTAACTTGTTTTAGTCACTTGGATACATTTTCTGCAAGTCATTTTGGCTTCTAAAACAGGTTTCCTTATTTTTAGGGCTGTGAAATTATCTGTATGAATGAAAATGTTATGATTAATTGTAGTGATTAATTAAGAAATACCATATATGTAACACTATTTTACTCAAACAAAGCAGATCCTGTGAGGCGTGAACAATTAGATTGGGTCATACGGTTCAAAATCATCGAAGGGATCAGTCGAGGACTACTCTATCTCCACGAAGATTCGAGGCTAAAGATAGTTCACCGCGACCTGAAAGCGAGTAACATCTTGTTAGATGCCTTTATGACCCCTAAAATCTCCGACTTTGGTCTCGCAAAGCTCTTCGACGCCGATGCGAGCGAAGGAAATACGACTCGAATTGCCGGAACATAGTAAGCACATCCTACACCCAAAACTCAATACAAAAAAAAAAGATTCACTAGATTTTCTCTACCAAAGAGAAACTCATAAAATATTAAAACTTGATTTTCTATTGCAGCGGATATATGGCACCAGAGTATGTAATGTACGGACACTTCTCAACGAAGTTAGATGTTTTTAGTTATGGTGTGTTGGTTTTGGAGATTGTGACTGGACAAAGGAATGCTCGACCTCGAGGAGCTATTCATTCAGAAGGCGTTCTATCTTACGTAAGCATATCTATACCTTAATAGGTGGATAAGATATTCATTTGCAATTTACGATCTTGGATTCATATCAGAGATGGCGACAAAAATAAAAAATTTATTAGAGTTTCATGTAAAATCTAAAAAGAGTATTCAATCTTTGAAAAATTTTATTTTGCCGCCTTACTTTTTTTGAAGGCACCTGGTGAAAACTTCGACGGCTTTGACGCTCCTAGTCACGATGAATTTTTCTTAATAAATCGAGGTAATTTCTGCTGCTAAGTGTAGCTCTTTCTTTTAAATAGGTGTGGAAGCACTGGTGTGAAGGGACTGCACACGAGGTGCTCGACCCGAGCCTCGCGGGGCGGTGCCGGTCGCAAGACGTGCTGAGATGCATCCACATTGGGCTGCTGTGCGTCCAGGAGAACCCGTCTAAGCGGCCGAGCATGGCGTCCGTCGTGCTCATGCTCAGCAGCCTCTCCTTCACCCTCCCCGCCCCCTCGGCCCCTCCTTTCGTCATCCAGAACGGCTCAACTGCAGACTACGCGAACGAGATCGAGACCGATGCATCCGGCAGGCAGCAGCGGAGGACGACGATGGCAGCATCAGCAAACGATGTCTCCGTTTCAGAACTCGAGCCACGGTAGCGTCTCGATCGGAGCTGGGAAATACTAAACAGAAATACACTGAATTCGAGTGGCAAAAAAGTGTGATTTTCTTCGTTGCCGCGCGAATAAACGGCAGAGCCGTTGTGAATCTAGCTAGATTTACGTAAGCTTGATCATTTTTGTGACTTGCCTTCTTTGGAATGCTATGGCAAGAAGATTTTTTTTTTACTCAGTATCTCTCTTTTAACTGTGCAAAAATGTAATACAATAAATTATAAAATGCCTCTTCGTATTTTAGTCTCTCTTTCAAACACACTTTATATTAAAAATTGTGTTAATTTTTATCTGACAATTTATTATTATTTTAAAAGATCTAAAGCTATATAATAATGGTTAAATTTAATTGTAAAATTTTATAAAAATAAATTTATGGATAAAATTAGATATATTTAATACATTAGAATTAATATAAAAATAAGTTGGCAAGGCGATTTCAAATAAGGACTTCGACAAGGCCCCAAAAGTCTAGTATAGACGACCTTTGAAATTCAAATTTCAAACGGAAAATGCCGACAAATAGCGCGTTGATTATAACTACGCCATATTTGAACCAAGGGGATATAAAAAAAGGAGGAACCAACACAAGAGAGGAGATACCAAAGGCATCAAATCGTACAAGCCTTTATCTTTAATCGATCCCTAGAAGTAACCTAAAAATAGCTGTAATGTACAGATCTCTTGCCTGCAAAAGATTGTCATCCGACCATCATCGGACCGTCCCCGCTCCTCATCGGACCGATCACCGTTCGTTCTCCGATCTGCGCATGAAATAAAGTCAGCTCAGTACAAAAAAATTAATATCTAAGGACGTTCTTTTTATATATTTAATTCTGCTTAAAAGCATTTCAAAATAATCTATCCTCGTATTTGAAAACGTCGGCTAAATGTCGGCAAATGAAGAGCAACTACATATACACTAACGCTTACGTACTCAAGCATCGGTAAAATATATTCCGACGTTTTAAAGAGTCATAATTTTTCAAAATCCTCATAATTTAAAATATTGAAAAATTTAAAATAATAATAAAACTTACTATTTAATAAATTATTTTGATAGAATAGATGGTTTCGACGGTGCTTTTTAAACCGTCGATATTTGATATATTGTATGAATGCTTAGGGACGCTTCGTTCAAACGTAATAGAAAAAGTATCCTTATATTAAGATTTTCTTGTAGTGAATTCAACTTTCGATCAGAGAGAGTTGGCAGACCAACTAAAGCGCATCACGCTTCGGTTGGCAGGCCAACTTCAGATCAGAGAGAGTTGGCATATTTGCTATATTTCTTAATTCTCCCAAAAGAATAGTTGCATATTAGATCTTAAGCTTAAGTATAACATATTTTTATACTCCGTCAATCTTCTCGATAATTTGTATGATATGGAACAACAACTGTTTTTACTTTATTTTTTTTTATATAAAATTGGAAAAAGAATGGTCGTTTTGGAATTGGATGGTGACGGGAGAGACTATGCATTCTGACAGATTTGATCGAGAAAATTGTAATTAGAAAACCGCGTCAGACAGAACTAATGCTGGACTTTCGAACGACTGCGCACACGCGGTGACAAAACGAACCTCTTTTTCTAATAAAAGTTTTGTAGACGTAGAAAAAAGTGCGGCACAAGCCACGTCGTCGATTCAGCAGTCAACGGTCACTAGTCAATGGTCCAACATCCAAATGTCTATTAATTATTATTGTGTCCTTCGCAATATAATCCCATGTTGCAATGTCATTCCTTCCTACTTGTGAGAAAAATAGAAAACTATGGAGCCTCTCCCTCTCCCCTTCCTCCTGTGCTCCCTCCTCCTCCTCATTCTCCTCCACACCCCCACATCAAAATCCCAGCCCATCTCTGTCGACTGCCCCACCAACGCGAACTACACGGCGAACAGCACCTACCAGTCCAACCTCAACCTCCTCCTGTCTTCCCTTCCCTCCGCCGCCGCCCCGTCCGGCTTCTACAACACCACGGTCGGTCCAAGCGGCGGTGACCAAGTCTACGGCCTCGCGTTATGCCGCGGCGACGTCTCCTCTGCCGACTGCAACACCTGCTTGACTACCGCCGCGCAAGATGCCGTCGTAAAGTGCCCGCACGGCAGGTCGAACACCATGTGGTACGACGGCTGCATGCTGCGCTACTCCAACCAGAGCTTCTTCGGAGTTGCTGACAGCGCGTTCCGGATATACATAATCGAGATGCAGAACGTCACGGAGCCGCAGCTGTTCGATGACCAGCTCGGGAAGCTGATGAATAACTTGGCCACGAAAGCGGTCAATGGGGCGGGGCGGCCACCGTTATTCGCGGTGGGGGAGGTCAACTTTACGAGCTTTAATAACATATACGGGCTGGCGCAGTGCACGAGGGATCTGTCGCCGGCCGACTGCTATGGGTGCTTGACGAGTTACATCGGGAGCATCCCCCAGTGCTGCGCAACCAAGATCGGCGCGAGGATTTTCGGAGAGAACTGTGTCGTCCATTTTGAGCCGACGCTGTTTTATAATTTGTCGGCCATCGAGAACGAGACGGCACCACCTCCTCCGCAATCCAATGGGACGCCATCGCCGCCGGCAGGGTCGGGTCAGAATACGGGCAATGGCAGCAGTCGAACGGGCGGTAAGGGTAGCGGAGGTAAGTCAAAGTCTCTTTCCCTCCTTGACTCTCTCCACTGTGGGATTTGCTTTTGGGGGGTTGTAGGAAATTCCTACTGTAGGGGCATGTGGGGGTCACATTAACTCACGTGAGGTAGGTAGAATTGCAGGACATTTTTTGCCCCCTTTGTTTTGTTAATTACGTGCGAGAGTCATCCACCGTTGCTTTGAATGTAAACAATATGGTCTTCAACGTGGTACTTAAAACATAAAAATCTTTTGAAAGACTTTGTTTACAATGAACTCGGCTTGAAATGTAAGGCAATTGACTTCAAATTTAAAATTTTAGATACCAATCATCAAAGTTCTTAACCAACTGAATAGATATAGTGGTTAACAACTGTAAAAACATTAGAAGTTATAAGCGTATATATGCAGATGGAAGTTTTGTTAGTTACCGGAATGAACTGACTCATTTTGCTTGATTTGATTTAAAATAATTCGACTCTTTTTTTTCTAAAAAGACTAAGAACTCGACTTGCTTTGATATTACAGGTTAAAGGAAAAGAAAACACATTATATGAATGAATTGAATCTAAAATTACCTTCTGTTGGATTTCGAGAACTAAGTAGGATCACTTACTCTTGGTGCAGGAATTAATGGAACTACAAAGACAATTATTATTGTCGCCAGTTCTGTCGTTGCTACTGCATTGTTGCTCCTCTCCGCTATCTCTCTTTTCGTGAAAAGAAGAAAGAAACAAAGAAAATCAGTTAGAAATGCTCTGATCAGTAAGTTCCACACGTAACTATATTTAATTCAACACACACAGTGAACATAAAAATTCACTTTTGTACTAAGATCCTGCTCTTCATGAAGCAAATGGAGGAGATGAGCAGGAAATTAGAAGCGCGGAATCTCTATTGTTCGATTTGGCAACAATACGAGCTGCCACAAGCAACTTCTCAGAGGCAAATAAGTTAGGAGAAGGTGGATTTGGACCAGTGTATAAGGTGAATTCTCCACTCCTAATTAAGTGCTCCAAGTTAACATTTTCAACCTAATCTGCAAAAGGAAATATATTTAGCTTATTTATCAGTTTCCTTTTCTGTCCTCAATGTTCTAAATGTTAAGAACTACTAGCCTCTACAAAGTTTTAGCAGTTAGGAAACAGTATTTTAATATTTTGTATCCAACATTCTCTTTCATATATGAGCTTGAGCTTTTTTAATTGACTGAGTACCTCTTGCTCTGGTAATACATATTAATAATAATTTTTTTTCAAAAACTTATAATACTATAAAATAAAATTTTTAAAATTTGTAAATGACACTGAAAACAGGGGATGCTACAAGATGGGCAGGAAATAGCAGTGAAGAGGCTCTCAATTAGCTCGGTACAGGGGCTCGTTGAGCTGAAAAATGAGGTGGTGCTTGTGGCAAAGCTTCAGCATAGGAATCTGGTAAGGCTATTTGGTTGTTGCTTAGAAGAGCAAGAAAAGCTTCTTGTCTATGAGTACCTCCCCAACACTAGCCTGGACAAGTTTCTCTTTGGTATGGCTCATCACAACATAATTGTTTTTTAATATCGCATATATTTCACATGCAGAAGCCTTCATTCAATACAAGTACTCTTTTTTACTTGTTTTACTCACTTGGTTACACTTTTTACAAGTCATTAATTATCTTGCTTCTAAAATAAGTTTCCTTCTTTTTTAGGGCTGTGAAATTATCTGTATGATTAAAAATGTCCTTATTAACTGTAGCGGTTAATTGAGAAATGCCATATATGTAACACTATTTTTCTCAAATGAAGCAAATCCTGTGAGGCGTGAACAATTAGACTGGGTTATACGATACAAGATCATCGAAGGGATCAGCCGAGGACTTCTCTATCTCCATGAAGATTCGAGGCTAAAGATAGTTCACCGCGATCTGAAAGCGAGTAACATCTTGTTGGATGCTTTTATGACCCCTAAAATCTCCGACTTTGGTCTCGCAAAGCTCTTCGACGTCGACGTGAGCGAAGGAAACACGAGTCGGATTGCGGGAACATAGTAAGCACATCCTACACCCGAAACTCAACAAAGAAAAAAAGATTTACCAGAGTTTCTCTCCCAACGAGATTCTCATATAATGTTAATGCTTAAAACTTGGTTGTTAATTGCAGCGGATATATGGCACCGGAGTATATAACTCACGGGCATTTCTCAACAAAATCAGATGTTTTTAGTTATGGTGTGTTGGTTTTGGAGATTGTGACTGGACGAAGAAATGCTCGCCCTCAAGAAAGTGTTCATTCAGAAGACGTTCTATCCTATGTAAGCATTCTCTATACCTTGATAAGTTGATAAGGTATTCATTTTTAACTTACGGTCCCAGTTCAGATAGGAGATGGTGACAATAATATAGTCAAGTTTTAAAAACCAAAAATTTACTAGAGTTCTTCATAACATTTATAAATGAGTATTCAATTTTGAAAATTTTAATTTTACCGCCCTATTATTTTGAAGGCACCTGGTGAAAACTTTGACGGCTTAGACACTCCCTGTCACGATGATTTTTTCTTAATAAATCGAGGTGATTTTCTTCTGCTAACTACAGCTCTCTCTTAAATAGGTGTGGAGGCACTGGAGCCAAGGGACTGCACACCAGGTGCTCGACCCGAGCATTTCGGGGCGGTGCCGGTTGCAGGACGTGCTGAGATGCATCCACATTGGGCTGCTGTGCGTCCAGGCGGACCCGTCGGACCGGCCGAGCATGGCATCCGTTGTGCTCATGCTCAGCAGCCTCTCCTTCACCCTCCCCGCCCCCTCGGCCCCTGCTTTCGTCATTCTGCATGACTCAACTGCAGGCGACACTGACGAGATCGAGAACAATGCGCCCGGCGGGCTGCAGTCGACAAACGACGTCTCCATTTCAGAACTCGGGCCACGGTAGCGCCTTGGAGCTGGGGAATATTGAATAGAAACAAACGAAACGGATGGCATGCCACCTTCCTCTCAATTATGTCAATTTTTATCATGCACTTTATCACTATTTTAAATAAATCTAAAATTATAGAATAATTATTAAATTCAGCTGTAAAAATAAGTTTACAGTTGTAGTGAGTTGCAAGTACAATTCTTAGAGGAGGAAGGGTGAAAATATATCACCCATTCTTTTGATGTAGAAACAGTATTGCTCTCATTTTTCTATTTTTAACAATTCAACCGACTAACCGATTTAGTAGGCTGCTGATGGATTATTTGAAAGATCAGAAATAATACGATCTTTAAGAGAATCTGACCGAACCTTAGGCTAGCCATACACAATCTTAAGCAGTTAGTGAAGGAGTGATCATTTTATTCTGCCAGCTTAACTGAGTTTTTTTTTTTTTTTCTTTTAATCCGAGTTCAGGATGCCTCATCCTTGTAGCCTAGTTCATCTATCTAATAAATGAAGCTGGTAGCGTGCTACCTTTTTCTCAAAACAAAAACAATTAGACCGACTTTCTGGACTTTATTAAATAGTTCACAAGTTTCTCTCTCCAATAGAAGTTATTAATTATACAGTCTTTTTGATTGTATGTTGTGCATATAATCTTATAAAATTTTAAAAAATAATTTTTTTAATATATACAAAAAAAAACAAAAATCAAAGGAGATTTATCCTATTCTTCTACCACTCATGTTTAATTATCAAAATTACAAAAGAAAAATATATATTTTGTTACATTTTGAAGTCTTATAAAATTACTTGTGTACTTGACATGAGATTAAATGACTATATAATTAATAACTTCGATTGAAAAAAATAATCTATTAAATTTTTAATAAAATTTTGAAAATTTAAATGTTCAAATTAAAAGTTTGACTGTTTAGCAAAAGAGCCAAAGGTCTGCCTTGGAATAATGCGGGCCAGTCAAACCAGTGTGCACGCCTGGAAAAGGAGAAATTAAAAACAATGGACCGCGTGAACACCACTTCTTCTTCTGCCGTGGTCCATTTTCTAATAATGGCTTCTCGTAATAAAATTCCTGCTAAAAATATATCGAAACATATAGATTGTATCTAATACAATTGGCTAAAAATTTAATAATAATTAATATTTGAAGTGTCTAATTTATTTATATTTTTAACTTAGATCATTTCTAAAAACTAAATACGGCGGATTATTTGCTACCTTTCTTACTCGGAAAATATATATAAATAAATAATCAAGATGGAAGCAAGGCTACTTAATTCATCATTCATGAGACTTTGAAACACTGTTCTCCATCTATATAAACAGCAAATAGAATCGTCTTCGCTATAAAATTTCAATTCCTTCTAACGTATCGCAGCACAGCACATTTGTAATTTCTTTCAGCTCCCATAAGAATAGTTGCCTACGTTAATAATTTATTCTTGAGCGATGAGGCAAGTGATATTTTGGTTATCAAATTTTATTTTATTAATTTTTAAACTACTGTAATTAAGTTTTACGATTCAATTCAATTAGTTAAATATTGACAAATTATTAATATAAAAATAATATAAAATTTTAATTATATATTATTGTATTATCAATCACAATACTTTTGCAATACTTCTACGTCAATAACTTTGATTGGGAAAATTGTGATAAAAGACTACGCTAGCTAGGGTTGACCTGCCCAGGACTTTCGAATCCATGCATTTAAACCACAGTGATAAAAGAATCGGCTTTTTTCGGTTTTTTTTTTTTTTTTTTTTTTTTTTCGGATGCAAGTGGTAGCCGGGGAGGTCAAGTCAACGGTCCCAACACTGCAACATTTTTTCCAAGCGCAAAACAGGCCCGCCCACTGCGTCGTGTTACTTTGTTATAACATCTCATTAGCATTCAAGTGCTATCACTTGCAACAAGGAGACTATGAAATCATCATCTCAATTCCTCCAACTGGTAAGCCTTCTTATTATTCTATTCTCTATTACTCCTAGAGCAAATTCAGACGAACCTCTAAACAAGTTTTGTCGCGCCGATGCGAGCTACGCGGCCAACGGCACCTTCCAGGCGAACCTCGACCTCGTCCTCTCCTCCCTCCCCTCCGCCGCCGCCCCCTCCGGCTTCGCCAACACCACTGTCGGTCGAGCAGGACCCGATCAAGTCCATGGCCTCGCCCTCTGCCGCGGCGACATCTCTCCTGCCGACTGCTTGACTTGCTTGAAGAACGCTACGAAAGATATCGTCGCCGAATGTCCGCACGATGCAGGATCGACGATATGGTGCCTTACCGTAAAACAACCGTTTTTCTCCAAAACCTTGATCGACTAGAAAGCGGAGTTTTAATTCATCACGCGTCAAATATATTGACGGATTTGAAACACCAATATTTAGTGGTTTGAATGAATTATGCTCAACAGGTACGACGAGTGCATGCTCCGCTACGACAACCTCAGCATCTTCTCCGCACTCGACATGTCATCCTTCAACGAATGCATTCCGAACCCAAACAACGTGACGCAGCCACAGCTGTTCGACGAACTGCTAGGAAAGTTGATGGACACCGTCACGAAGACCGCGGCGCAATCACCGCAGATGTTCGCCTTCGGCGAGGTGAACTTCACCGAATCCAATAAAATCTACGGGATGGCGCAGTGCACGAGAGACTTGTATAGTGCTGATTGTTACAGATGCTTAAGGGACTATGTGGGGAGTATCCCAAGCTGCTGCGGTGGGAAGGAGGGGGGGAGGTTGTTTGGAAGCAACTGCGGCATCCGATAGGAGTTTTTTCAGTTTTATAATTCGTCGGCGGTGCATACTGTGGCGGTGCAAAACGTGACGGCACCGCCGCCGCCGCCGCCGACGCTGACGCCGGCGGGAAATGCAGCAAGTAGCAGTGGTAAGTCGGAGTCTTTTAAGTGTGATTTCGTTTGCGACGCTGTTCGTATTTCGTATTCTTCATAAATTTAGACTGTGTCAACTCAACGAATGAGGACTCCGTGAGTATCTCTTAATCCCAACTGCAGGGAATCTGAACAGTTTTTCAGATCTTTTCAGACTATTCTTAATTTCAATTTTAATCAGAAACTTAGATTTAAATTTAGTTTTTGAATTTGTCCAAATTTTAAATTTTTGAAATTTAAATTCAAAATATGAATTCAAAATTTTAAATTTAATAGATAAATAAAATTTTTAAGTACAAGAGTAATTTTGAAAAACTATATATATCATCTATCTACATGACTGAGATGTTACTATTAAATCAAATACAATAATTTTATAATCTTAGCAAATTTCGATGAAATAGCTGTGCAATCCAAATGTAAGAATTATACAACTGTAAATAATTCCATCAATATGAATGAAATTGGCTTAAATTTTTTAATACCTATGAATCTTAGATAATATGATCATCCAAGCCTCCTAAGAGCGTTGCTTCTATACAATTAAGTTACCTTCCCGATTGTCCCTAGAGTCGGTGGTAAAGAACTTGGTGGTTGATATCCGAGGTTTCAAGTTCGAATCCTGATTGATTTATATTTCCAGCTAAACTTATTTCTAAATGAAATAAATAAAGCGGGTAGCAAGCTACCTATCTCTCAAAAAGAAAAAAAAAAAAAAGAAAAAACCTTATGCGCACCTGTCCTATTAATCTTTGGTACCATTTTAAGTTTTAAGGAGCGTTGTAAAAAAAAAAATAATCTAAAATCAGGATTCTCGATCAGCTTCATTTTGCAAAATCATTTCAAATGGAAAGCTAACAGGTAGAAATTATGCTTTTGTAGGAAACGGTAAACACACAACGAAACTTGTTCCTATAACTACTGTTCCTGTGGGTACTGGAGTGGCGATTGTTCTCTTCGGCCTTTGCATTTATCTACTGATGCGTAAACAAGGTAGAGATGCGCAAAGTAAGTTACTCGTTACATTTCCAAGTCAAGTATCTGAGGCATTTGTTTTTCTTTTTTTCATCATTACTTGAGTTTACTTACGTCAATATATAATATTGGGTGCTGGGATGCTGCAGATAAAAAGATCGGGTCCATATCGTTTGATCTGAAAACGCTTTGTACCGCCACAAATAACTTCTCTATTCAAAATAAGCTTGGAAGCGGTGGAGCTGGAATGGTCTACAAGGTAATAATCTCTAGCTGAAATCCTACCTGTAATTTTTGAGTTGCAACAGTGTCTCTGCATGCATATATACGACTGTTACATGGGTGCTATCGTGTTCATATAGATATAGTTAAATATTATTTTAAGATTGATATGTTGTGAATTTGAACACTATTTTTATGTTTCTATTTTTTGTCGGCATGACTTTTAAATTTAGTATTAACTAGTAATGCTAAATGCCAAAAAAGCTTCAATATTAATAAATTAATTAGTATTAGATGATATTACTACTTTACTAAAGTTTAATTCAATATCCCTCAAAATAATTTCGAGCCAAATAGAATTAATTTCCAGCCAATAACAAGCTGGATCATCTCCGCTCGTTTTAATCTCGAGCGGATCTCAGCCCTAGCTCGCTCGTGTTCGACTCGTTGACGGCTCTTTGCCGCTAGTATCTAATACAGCGTTGGTTGTGAATACAGGGAACGCTGCCGGACGGACGAGAAATAGCAGTGAAGAGGTTTTCAGGAGCCTTGCATCAGGGGATAACAGAGCTGGGGTTTATCGTCTTGATTGCGATGGTTGAGCATCCAAATCTTGTCAAATTGATCGGCTTTTGCTATGAAAAAATGGAGATGCTTCTAGTCTGCGAATATCTGCCCAACAAAAGTCTAGACAACTACTTATTCGGTAAGCAGACCCTGCATCAGTGTCATGTTACATGTAATAAGGATCAGTAATTACATGGTGTTTTACTTGAGCAGTAGCAGTTTGCAACTTTGGCAGTTGATGCTTTTGGTTCAGCTACTGATCATGGTCCAATTGACAATTGCGATATTCCACATTCAAAGATTTTCTTCAGTGTGAGACCTTTTCTCAAGCCTATAGAAAATTTGTTACCGAATTTGTCTTGGATGCAACAGACCCCAACAGGCGAGCACAACTGGAGTGGCGAACGCGCTACATGATCGTCAGAGGAGTCTGTCGAGGTCTTCTTTACCTTCATGAAGATTCACAGCTGACGATCATCCATCGAGATCTGAAAGCAAGTAATATCTTGCTTGATAAGGACATGAATCCTAAAATTGCAGATTTTGGCCTCGCAAAGCTTTTGGGCCGCGATAGAACCCACGAAATCACTAGAAAAAATGGTGGCACATTGTAAGTAGAATCGTCATTTCCTAAATTATTTTGTGACAAGAAGCTTTTCTACAACATGGTGTAATCTCACGTTTCTTTATTGCCTCGCGGCAGAGGATATATGGCACCTGAATATTACAATAAGGGGCAATTTTCGAAGCAATCCGACGTATATAGCTACGGTATACTGGTCTTAGAGATTGTAACTGGAGAAAGAAACAGTGAATTTGAAGGATCAAGCGACGCTCTGTATCTTTCAACCTATGTAAGTATTCATCTAACTAAAGATTGAACATCTGTGTATAATTCGTGATGCTGACCTCTTTATTGCACCGGGCAACATATGTCCCTTGATTGCTAAGCCATTTTGTTTGATAGGTATGGAAACACTGGAGAAATGGGAAGGGACTAGATGTCGTCGATAAAAGTTTAGGTAATCTGTATGAACAAGACGAAGCATTAAAATGCATTCAGATTGGGCTACTTTGTGCGCAACATGACCGCACAAAGCGACCCAGCATGAGTCAAGTCTCATCCATGCTCGATAGTCCCAATGAGATATCGAAACAACCGTGCGAGCCTGGGTACGCACCAGTGCTTGACAACAGCATAGTTATTAGCTCACCCGAACAAGAACAAGCGCTATTCGATACATACAGGGACGTTCAAGAACGACAAACCGTGTAGGCTACAAAGGTTTTAGTTCTCCCGTAAATTTTCTCTGGAGGTGAAGTACTTCATTTCGCATTCCAAATTAGTTCAATTTTTGTATTTCTGAAAATTGTGGTAAAATGCTTCAGAAGCTGAGCCCAGGCTACCAATATGCAGTTGAAGAAACAATTTCAGTTTATTGAGATGTCTGATTCAAAACTTTAATCGTTACTTCAAGTGGCTCGCATTTGGTTAATGTTTGTATGATTATGCTGTGGACCTGTAGGGTGCGTGTATCCTTTGTCTTGTGCGTAAATACTCTTTGTTGTTGCCATTGTTCTCACTTTTCAGGCTTTTTCTTCTGCAGAACAGCATGACACATTTGCAACATTTTTTTTTAATATATTCACACATCAGGATCTTTGATAAAATTTAGAAAATTGAAATTTTCAAATATTACAAAACTACGTATATGACAATCAGAACAAAATGACAATGTAATAAATAATTTTGATTAAGGAGATGATTCTACTAAACTACTTGTAAAATTTAGAATGTCTAATTATTATTAAAATAAAGTCCACCTGCACTAAAAGAGCTAAAGTTTTCATGGTCTTTGTACTTTTGTTTTCTTTTTTTTTTTAAAGAGGAATCTTTAAATACAACATAAGTATTGAAATCTAACCGTTAATTAGTGAATAGGTTACCAACTTAGATTAATCAATAGAACGATATTGAAAATAAATTATTAGCATATACCAAATTTGTTAGTGTGCTATAAATTTTTTAAATTTCTTATTTAATTTTGTTATTTACCAAATTAAATAATCTCCAATCTGTTAAGTATCCAACTAAAAAAAATATTGAATTTAAATTTGATTTTTGAATATGGCACTATAATGTAAAATTTTCATTTTAAAATTTAAATCCAACATCTGTGTTTGAATCTAAATCGTATTTTTAATCTTAAAACCAAATTTTAATTGTTGATTTAAATTGAAATTTTGAATTTGAACTAAAATTTTTACTTTGAATTTGCGTTTTGTATTTTATAAACAATTGAATTTGATTCAAAATTTAGCTTTATATGTTTTTTTCAAATTAAATTCGCTGTTTGGATGTAATTTATATTTCAATTATTGCCAAAGTATTTAACAAGTTCATAAAGGTATAGTTGGGAAAGACCAACTATGGATCTTATGAACCAAAATACTCAGTAAAGACCATAATACTCTGTAAATGCGTACCAGCTGATTGATACCTATGCCTTAAAAACTGACCATCATTAGAATTATATCACATCTCAATTATTTATTTTAAAAATTAAGCATTAGAATTAGAATTTACGTGATGTATTGAACCATAATTTTTTTAAAAAAAATTATTCGTAGGGACTTAGCCGGCCACCGCATAATTTTTAAATGAAAAAAAAAAAATGTGTACACATATTTTCTTTTCTACTTTTTTGAGTTTTTCCATGGCATGGAATTATCAGGACTTGTCAAACCGGTTGGACAAGAGGGAAAAAACAGTAAACACACCAACAAAATTTTTTTTTTTGAAAAAGATAATATGCGATATATTTTATTTATTAAAAATATGAATTAAACAATATGGGTGAGGTAAAAAAAAATCTCGACCGAAGCATCGAAAAAAAAAAAAGAAAGAAATATCACCCTTCTGATTTCGTACTTTCTCATTTTAGTATTCTGTGATTTAAAGTGTATCAATTTAGTATTCTATGACTTTATTTTTTTTTGTTCATTCCACTATTTTTTTTTCGTTAAATCAGTGACAAAATTAAAAGTAAAAGATACTAAAGTGAATAGTCAAAATCTAGGTGGGGTATCTGAAGTTTTTCGTATATAATTTAACGAAAAATTAACGGAGGAGCTTACGAAAAGAAAAAAATGAAACCACAGGGTACTAACTTGATACACTTTAAATCATATAGTACTAAAGTGAGAAAGTGTGAAACCATAGGAATGATATTTGAAGTTTATCCAAAAAAAAAAAAAAAAAACACTAAGTGAGTTGGCTTTTAGATGAGAGAATATTCTTTCACTGTACAGCTAACCGTCTGATGGTAACAACCGTCGTTAGAGAATCTGCATAAGCATCTCTGAAAATAACACTATTCTTTATATCCCAGAGGACCCACCACCAGACTATCAAATTGGTCAATCTAGCTCGAATATGCCACGATCTGTTTTAAAATTTAAATTTCTGGCGAGAAATGTTAAGGATTTGATTTTTGAAATTTCAATTTCAAAATTTAATTACTTTATATTTGTCTTTTTTTTAAAAAAATGAACCAATTGTGCGGCTTACTTCCTTGCTGTCTTTAGCTTCCCAAAATAATAATAATAATAATAATAATAACAAAACTGCAGAGACAGTGAAGACGGAAGCGAGAGTTTGGAACACTCTCCGCCTACGCGTGAACAGAAAATGAAATTGGCCGGGCCATCAAATTTCTGTTCCTTCTAATGTGGGGTAGCACGGTAACGTACATTTGCAAATTTTCTTAATCCACGCCGTTGACAAGATGCATTCAATAATATAATATAATATAGGCTATTACAATGTTATTAGATCTGAAGCTTAAATATGTCCTGCTTTTTACTCTGTCAAGCTTTTCAACAGTCGTATGATGTTGTTGAACAGATTCGATCGAGAAAATTGTAAAAAAAAAAATCTGCCTTAGACTTTCGGACCCGTACAATCCAACCACGGTAGACGTGGCCAAACGTCGACCGTGGCAACGCTACATCATCGTCTGTTCCACGAGCAAAACAGGAACTGTACTCCCATTTTACCATAACAACATCTCAGGATTAGCATTCAATTGTTACCACTTTGTAATAATTAAGGCAACTATGGAATCATCATCTCATTTCTTTCTCCTCCTACGCCTTCTTATTATTCTCTGCATTTCACCTGTAGCAAGATCAGATGAGCCTCTAGGCAACTTTTGCCGCGCCGACGCGAACTACACGGCCAACAGCACCTTCCAGGCTAACCTCGACCGTGCCCTCTCCTCCCTCCCCTCCGCCGCAGCCCCCTCCGGCTTCGCCAACACCACTGTCGGTCAAGCGGGACCCGATCAAGTCCACGGCCTCGCCCTCTGCCGCGGCGACGTCTCTTCTGCCGACTGCTTGAGCTGCTTGAAGAACGCCACTAACGATATTGTTGCCGAATGCCCACACGGTGCCGGGTCGGTGATATGGTATATATGCACCGTGACACAGACCGCTTTTCTCTAAAATCTTAATCAATTCGAGAGTAGTGTTTTTTTTCTAATTCATCGTTTGGGATAAATACAAGGAAATTAAATGAGGCTACGTAGATCTGTTATTTTTGGTTTAGATTTGTAGTTATCTAAATTGAGAATAAATCCTAATCTAATCGGGATTAGATATTATTTAGATTTAATTTGGCATATATGGATTATAATTAGAAGTGTAATTCTAATTGAATTAGAATTAGACTCTAATTAGAAGACATGTATTATATATACATGCTACGGCCAAGTTAATGAGGTCGCGACCAAAATTAAGAAGCCATGCAAACTTGATTAAGAGCATGTTGATGGTCTGTACAGATGAAGCCGGATTTCTACAGTGAAGCCAAGCCTAATTAAGTTTATAATTAAGTCCAAGCCGCACTTCGTGCTTATTTGGGGCTAGTGATCACGTTGCGGGGATCCCTCTTTGGAGATCTAATTAAAGGAGAGACCATGCAGATTAATTAAGTTTTGTGGTCCATCCGTACGGTTGAGGAGCCGACTTATTTTTCCGGAGTTGCTTGTTGCGGCGTTTCCGATCTAATTAAGTTTTGGTCTTTTGGGAGATTCTCGTTGTACTCCGCCTTTTTCGACATTAATAAATTATTTGCTCCGTCTTCGCCCGTGGACGTAGGCCGTTGGCCGAACCACGTAATTATCGGTGTGTTCTTTCCGCTTATCTTTTCTTTTTTTGCATTAAGTTATTTTCTAGATCTATTTTTCGCCGTTCCGATTTTAACAAGATCTAAGTGTCGTAATCGTTTATACTCAACAACAGGTACGACAGCTGCATGCTCCGCTACAACAACATCAGCATCTTCTCGGTGCTCGACAGTTCGTTCAACATATGCATGCCAACTCCGGCCAAGGTGTCGACGCAGCCGCAGCTGTTCGACAACTTGCTAGGGAGGCTGATGGACAACCTCACGGTCACCGCCGCACAATCACCGGAGATGTTCGCCTTTGGCGAGGTGAACTTCACCGAATCCAATAAAATCTACGGGATGGCGCAGTGCACGAGAGACTTGTATAGCGTTGATTGCTACAGATGCTTAAGGACTTTTGTGGAGGATATCCTAAGTTGCTGCGATGGGAACCAGGGGGGGAGGGTGCTCGGAAGAAACTGCGTCCTCAGGTACGAGCTGTATCAGTTTTACAATGCGTCGGCGCTACAAAATGCGGCGGCGCCGTCCGAGGCAAACGCAGCTGCACCACCCAAGGCGAGCGGTAAGTCCGAGCCTTTAAAGTGTGATTTTTACTGCAACACGTACAGTTCGTATCTTGTATTTCATACCTATTTTCAGCTCTATTAATTTAGACAGAATAGATTCAATGTATAATTGGTTTCTTCAGTTTAATCCTGTTTTTAAGTTTCAAAAATCACTATCTAACCATGCAAGATGTGTTAAACCCTAGCTACCATAGTAGCTGCACAATTAGAATTTAATTTATTAAATGCATTTCATAACATTAAAAGATTTACATGTATAAGAGAACGGGGCAGTGATATGAGGTAACACGAGGGAGAGCTTCAACTTTGGACAAAAAGACTTTTAATTAGTAAATTTTTATTTTTTTTGGCTATTTTTTCTCCATAAAATATTAATTTTCTTGTAGTATGATTTCAAGAACTGAGTAAGATTACTTGTTCTTGGTGCAGGAATCAATAGAAGTACAAAGACAATTATTATTGTTGCCATTTCTATAGTTGCTGCTGCTTTGCTGCTCCTCTCTGTTATTTATCTCTGCCTGAGAATAATAAGAAGGAAACGAAGAAAACCAGAAAGAAATGCTCTGATCAGTAAGTTGCACGCATAACTGTATCTTAACATGCAAATATATAAAACTTCATTAATCATCATGTACTAAGATCTTGCTTTTCACAAAGCAAATGGAGGAGATGAGCAGGAAATTAGAATGGCAAAAGCTCTTTTGTTCGATTTGACAACATTAAGAGCTGCAACAAGCAACTTTTCTGAAGCAAATAAGCTTGGTGAAGGTGGATTTGGCCCAGTGTACAAGGTAAAAATATACTTTTCCTTTGTGAATCAACTATTTGTCTCTATTGTAATAGTATACATTCAACACTCTTTCTCACGAAACTACGGGCTCGATGTAATTCGAGCTCAAGAGACTTTCTGTTCTAATACCATGTGAAACGATCATTATTTATTTCTAAAAGCTTAATCTACCATAAAATGGTATTTTAATATTATATATTCAACATATTTCAAGTGCTCCAATGTGAGTAATTTCCTCTTCATTATTGAATGTGACTATGTCACATTTGCATGCAGGGGACACTACAAGATGGACAAGAAATAGCAGTGAAGAGGCTGTCGATGAGCTCAGTGCAGGGGCTAGCTGAGCTGAAAAATGAGGTGGTGCTTGTGGCAAAACTTCAGCATAGGAATCTGGTGGGATTAATTGGTTGCTGCTTGGAAGAGCAAGAAAAGCTCCTTGTCTATGAGTACCTGCCCAACAGAAGCCTTGATAAGTTTCTCTTTGGTATAGTCCACCACATAGATTGTTTATTGATATTGCTATTTGATTTGAATTAGCCTTTATTAAATAGAAGTGTACTCGTATACTTGTTTTGATAAGTGGAGTACATTTGTCACGAGTCAGTTGTGCTTCTATCTATAATAGGTTTTCTTACTTTTAGGGCTTTGAAACTTGCTGCATGATGAAAAATGTTCTTATTAACTGAACAAGTTAATTAAGAATTAAATATATAACACTATTTTACCAAAACGGAACAGATTCTGTGAGGCGCGAGCAATTAGACTGGGACAGACGTTACCAAATCATCAAAGGAATCAGTCGAGGACTTCTCTATCTTCACGAAGATTCGAGGCTAAAGATCATTCACCGGGATTTGAAAGCGAGTAACATCTTGTTGGATGGGTTTATGATACCTAAAATCTCTGACTTTGGCCTGGCAAAGCTCTTTGATGTTGATTCGAGTAAAGGAAGCACGAGTCGGATTGCAGGAACATAGTTAAGCGCATTTGGATTCATCAAATTGTTTTGTCCTAATTAGGAGATGTTTATATAATGTTAAATTTTTTTTTTTTTTTATTGCAGTGGATACATGGCACCAGAGTACGTAATTCATGGACACTTCTCGGCAAAATCAGATGTTTTCAGTTATGGTGTGTTGGTTTTGGAGATTGTGACCGGACGAAGGAACGCCCGCTCTCAAGAAGCTATTTATGCCGAAGACCTTCTATCCTATGTAAGCATTTTCTATACCTTAGTTGGTGGATAAGGCATACATATTTTTGTTTTACAAATTCCGGATTCGAATAAGAGACGCATTTAAAAATAGAGTCCGGATCTATTTCAAAAACCTAAGTTTTATTAACGTCCCATGTAATTAGGATGAGAAAAGTACTGGACCAGTCCAAGCGACCCAATCAATGGGCCTACAAGGAAAAAGAAGATATTGTAGATTCCTAGAAATGTTAGATTATTATATATCAGAAGATATTTTTATTTTCATGCTTGATGCAAATTATTGATAGTCTATTATTTTTGAGAAAAAGGTAGCACGCTACCTGCTTCATTCATTTAGAGAATGAATTAGGCTTACATAATGGAGGCAGCCGGGACCTCCGCCGGGGGAAAGAGTGTCAAAAGCCAGAATAACAAAGACAAGAAACGAAAACGACAAGAGACTAAAACCAAAAACAAAGGAAATGAGGGTAAGGGAAGCAAAAGCGACAAATAACTAAAACCAAAAGAGGAAGAAAGAAAGAGTAAAAATGACAGGCGTCAAACAGCAGGGATCCAGCAGGGTCAACAAGGAGCGATCCAGGTGTCAAGCAGCAGTTTCGCCCGTTCCAGGCACCGAATAGGGTTGGGGGCAATCTCTCGGAAAATTAAACCATTCCTTTCCGTCCAAACGACCCACCAAATAGCAGAAAGAAGGGAGAGGGAAATAAGTCTGTCTTTGGCGTCTCGTAGATCAATAAATTTAGACCAGAGGTCTCTCACATCGTCCGCTGGATCAGACAGAGCCTCCAAGCCACCTATGCTCAGCAAAATGAAGCGAACAAAGACACAGGAACTCATGAGGTGGTCGCAACTTTCCAAATTAACGGCATAGAAAAAACATGTTTGATCCGGTAGCCACCTTTGCAAACTTATATTAAAAATACATATATTAATTCTTATCAACCTCCCAACCCAAATGCTTTGATAAATTACCAACAAACTTATCATTTCCAAATAGAAAATAGACAATATTTTAATATTTTTCGAAATATTATAAATCATGAACCAATCTAGTCTGGTTCTGCTAGTAACTGAAGCACTCTCTTAACCAGGTGTGGAAGCACTGGAGCCAAAGGACTGCACACCAGGTGCTCGACCCGAGCATCTTGGGACGGTGCCGGCTGCAGGACGTGATGAGATGCATCCACATTGGGCTGCTGTGCGTCCAGGCTGACCCGTCGGACCGGCCGAGCATGGCCTCCGTCGTGCTCATGCTCAACAGCCTCTCCTCCGCCCTTCCCGCCCCGTCGGCCCCCGCTTTCGTCATCCAGCACGGCTCAATTGCAGGCAACGCAGATGAGGTCGAGACCGACGCGTCCGGCGTGCTGCAAAGGCGCACGACGAGGGCGGCGTCGGCGAACGACATCTCCATTTCGGAAGTCGAGGCGCGGTAGGGCCTCAGAGTTGGGGAAGATTCAATTTGAATATACCGAACTGGAGTGGTAGTGCATGCCGAATGAGCAGCAGAAGGCATTATCATTAATTTAGATCTACACAAACGTTGAATACTTCATTCGATTCTTTGTTTTGGTAAAAATATATGAAACTTATCTTAACTGTCCACCATTTGAATTTGATTATTCAATTTTTCAAAATTTTAATTTTACTATATAATATTTCAATTTGTTTGATTTGAGCACGCCAACCGGCACTTTAACTTTAAAATTTGAATACGTCGTTTAATTCTACAGATTTAGTTAATATATTTCATTCAACTCACAACTACAAGTTTATTATATTAAGTAATTAACTTAAATTTTGAATTCGAATTATCGTTGACTAATTCAAATCAAACAAATTGAAAGGCTGGATATATAGTAAAATTAAAATTTTGAAAGGCTCAATAGCTAAATTCAAATGGCCTATAATTCATATATAAGTTTCAACATTTTTATTTATTTAACTAGTGAAGATGTAATTAATAATAGCATAGATGTAGGCTAAAATTTGAAAACTTTCTTGCATTTTAGCCTGTGTCTTAATTAATTTCTATACTAAAAGTTATTTTAATTTTTAAAATTAGGCAAGTATATTTTTAGAAGTACAGAAGTTTTCATACTTTCTAATTATTTTCAATAATAAGACATCCAATTCGACAATCAACTTTATTAGACATAATTTACACTATTCAAACTATCTTAAAAATAAAATTTTATAATTTTTTTTAACATCATTTGTTTAGTGATGAATAGTTACAAAATAAACACCTGAAAATAAAAATCAATAGTTACAAAATAAACACCTGAAAATAAAAATCTCATAAAAATCATAGTAGAACACCTAAAAATCTCATAAAAATCTCATATCGTTTGGACGTTTAATTAAAGACGTTTCGTCCAAACATAGAATAAAAAGTGTTTTTATATTGAAATTTTCTTATAGTGAATTCAACCTTCAATCGGAGAGACAACAGTTGGCGGATCAAACTAGAGCGCATCATGCGTCGGTTCCCCATTTTTCCACCAACAGCAGGTTAATATTCCATATCCTGTTCTTTGCAGCAGCACAGCATATTTGCAATATTTCTTAACTCTTTTCCATAAGAATAGTTGCATATTAGATCTTAAGCTTAAGTATATCATATTTTTCTACTCCATCAATCTTCTCAATAATTGTATGATATTGAACAACAACTGTTTTTAATTTATTTTTTTTATATAAAAAAGGGAAAAAGAATGGTCGTTTTGGAATTGGAAGGTGACGGGAGAAACCACTACGCGTTTTAACAAATTTGATTGAGAAAATTGTAATTAGAAAACCGCGTCAGACAGGACTAACGCTGGACTTTCGAACGACCGCATCCAGCGGCGGTAAGAAAACGAACCTCTTTTTCTCAAATTTTTGTAGACTAGCCGTCAATTCAATAGCCAACGGCCCACCAGTCAATGGTCCCACATCTAAGCTTTTTTTTTTTCTTTTTTTTTTTTTTTGATGAGATAGGTAGCACGCTACCCGCTTCGTTTATTTCATTTAGAAATAAATTTAGCTAGAAATGTGAATCAACTGGGATTCAAACTTGGGTCTCGGGTACCAGCCACCAAGCTCTTTGCCACTTGCTTTAGGGACGGTCGGTATCTAAGCAATTATTAGAAGTATAATTCTTCTTGTGCTCCTAACTTTCTAATCATTCATCAAGTTTAATGGATGATTAAGATAAGAAAAAAAAAATAAAAAAAATTGGATGTCCCAATTTCTCTACTCTTTGAATATTTTTTTCTAATTTTTCTTCCCTCCCTCTCATCCTAGCTATCCATCAAAATTGATTAATGATTAGAAAGTTAGGAATACAAAAACTGTTGTGCTTCTAATAGCACAGTAATCTTACTTATTAAATTATTACAAAGAGTTAGACTATTATGCTTTCAAAAGCAAAGTAGTCTAGCTCTTGACTACGTTTAAAAAATACGAAGGTATTTGTAGTTTTGAGTTGTTTTTTATGATAGGACATCTAATGCGGCGATCAGTTTCATTAAAAATGATCTATTGTATTAAAACTATTTAGAAACCAAATTTCATAATTTTTCGAATTTATTTATCTAGTAAACGAATAGTCTAAAAATGAACGATTAAAAATAAAAATCTCATACAAATAGTAATAAAAGACTTAAGCTTCGAATCGAAAGTACTGATCTTACTCTCAATAGTAAATAAAATTGTCTATTAAAATTTTATCTAATTTCAATTGTTATACACCGTTAAACTTAGCAACGTGTTACATCGGCTATTAAAATAGTCATTTTTAAAACCCTTTGATTACTTGGTAAATATTATTAAAAAATTATATAATTTTCTTTTTAGTCAATTCTAATAGTATAGATTATATCTAACGGAGCTAATCTCTGAATCAAGATGTTCTATCGTCGAAAATAACTTAAAAATATAAAAGTCTCTGTGCTTTTGAAAACACAGTAAACGTACTCTTATTATAAATATATTGCCATATATTTATGTATTATATACAGGTATAAATCTAGTTTTTAATTAGATTAATATCTAATGATGAAAATTTTAATACTGTCCAAGTCGGAAACTCGCGGTGTATCGAAATCTGCACATCTAATGCCCGCTCTACACTCAACTTTTTATTTGTTTATACGTAATTACCATCTTTACATAATGACTTTAAGAACTTAGAAGCAAGGATTAACTTAACGGATCATGTATTGCAGAAGCCAATGTACATTGAGTCGGTATTTTCACGCCGGACTAATTAGAATTTTTTTTGTTTTTATCGTAACAATTTTCTTATTGGAAGTAGTACAAAGCGATAATAACCGAATACTAGCTAAATTTATTTTTTTGATGAATGAAGCAGTAGAATACTACATTCTTTCAAGATAATAACCGAATGCTAATAAGAGTTTATATAATAAGATAAGTAGATATTTTGAAGTTAGGAGACGACACACTATCTGTCAATATATGATGAAATTCTTATTATGCATGTGAAATAAGAGTAATACTATCTGTATATTTAAAAAGTAGATATAAATTATAGAGCATGACTATTGTACTATTAAGAGCATAGTAACCCGTATATTTCTAAGTTTCTAACTATTCATCAATTTTGATGAATAATTAGGATGAAAAAGAGAAGAGGAATTGGAGAAAAATTTAGGTTTCTCAATTTCTCTTATTTTTCAATATCTTTCCAATTTTTCTTCTCTTTCTCACCCTAATCGTTCATCAAAATTAATGAATGATTAGAAACTTAGGAGCAGAGCAACTATTGTACTTTTAATAGTACAGTAATCCTACTCTAATTTAATTATGTTATACATGCAATCAAAATTTATTTTACAATAAGAGCGTTGACTGACGTCAACTCATAGTTCGACGGTCAACAGTCAATCAGATCCCCAGGAGAGGACTCATGGCCCGTCTAATACGGAATCAATAGATCAATTGGACCACGCAAACGTCTCAAAGTCATTAATTATTATCTACCCATTTATTAACTGGTAAATTATTATCTTATCGTTTCCTTCATGGATAATTGGATACAAGACACTACAAAAGATTGCCTTTTCAAGGTTATTTCTACAAAATTTTTATTTTTATATTTATTTCTTTAGAAAAAAACATTTATATAAAATTCCTTTATATAGCCCCGTATTTCATTGTGTTTTCCAACTACTTGTGAGAAAACTATGGAGCCTTCCCCTTTCCGGTTCCTTCTCTGCTCAGTACTGCTCCTCATTCTCCTCCACATCCCCACATCCAAATCCGAAGCCTCCTCCCTCTTCGTCAACTGCTCCACTGCCGCGAACTTCACGGCGAACAGCACCTTCCAGTCGAACCTAAACCACCTCCTGTCTACCCTCCCCGTAGCCGCCTCACCGTCCGGCTTCTACAACACCACGGTCGGTCAAAACGGCGTCGATCAAGTCTACGGCCTCGCATTATGCCGCGGCGATATCTCCGCCTCCGACTGCAACGCCTGTTTGACTACAGCCGCGCAACATGCCGTCGGAGAGTGCCCGCGCGGCACGTCGAACACCCTGTGGTACGACACCTGCATGCTGCGCTACTCCAACAGCAGCTTCTTCGGCGTCGTCGACTGGGCTCAGATCTTCGCATGGAACCTGCACAACGTCACGGATCCGAATCTGTTCGACGACCAACTCTATCAGCTCATGCGTAACTTGTCCACGGAAGCGGCCTACAGGTCGGGGCGGCCGCCGATGTTCGCCGTGGGCCAGGTCCAAGTCATCAACTCTACAAACATATACGGGTTGGCGCAGTGCACGAGGGATCTGTCGCAGAACGACTGCTACGGGTGCTTGAGCAATTGCATCAAGAGCATCCCGAATTGCTGTGCAACGAGGATTGGCGGGAGGATTTTCGGAGAGACTTGCATGATTCGGTTTGAGTCGGCTCCGTTTTACAATTTGTCGCCCATCGGGAACACGACAGCACCGTCGCCGGCACCGTCCGGTCAGAATAAGGGTGATGGCAGCAAGGGAAGTGGAGGTAAGTCAAAGTCTTTTTCCCGCGTTATTTTTTTTTTTTTGAGAAAAATAGTATGCTACTGCTTTATTCAATAAGAATATGAACTTAACTACAAAATTGCGACAACGAGACCGCGAAAAAATAAAAAAGAAAATACTAAGAAGAAAGAAAGAAAGAAAAGAACACATCGAGCTACAATAACAAAATTAATGAATCCTGTACTGATCCCAAAGCCTCCTAATTAGCTCTCTAATCTCAACTAACAGCTGATACAAGTTAAATTTTTTTTTACCGTAGGGATTTGCTGTAGGGAGGCTGTAGGAAACTTCCTTTAATCGATCTAAGTAGGGGAGCTAAAGTTTTTTTTTTGAGAAAAAGGTAGCAAGCTACCTGCTTCATTCATAAAGTGGGATGAATTAAGCGTACAGGGTGGAAGCAACGACGGCCTCCGAAAAAGGCAAAAGGAGAAAACAGAAATAAAGAAAAAAAGAAGAAAAGAAACAAAGTAAGAGCTAAAGTTATGAGCTAGAAACAAGGGTTAATTTACAGTATTAGTTTAGAAACAAAAGCACGAAGATAGTGACATATAGATATATCTATTACCAATTAAACAAATTAAAATAAAATTATAAACTTCTATACGATTGAAATACTGGTAATTAATTAACAAAACTGCATTTATAATGTTTGAAAATTATTATACAATCAATCTCAATTCAGGAAAATGGCTCATTTTAAGTTTGAGCTCATCACACACAAATTGTTAGAAAAGGTCAAACTACTTCATGGTCGATATGAACTAACATATAGAGCTAATTAATAGCGTGTGGATGATAACCATATCAAGGTTTTTTTTTTTTTTTTTTTGAGAATAGGTAGCACGCTACCTGCTTCATTCAATGGAAGGGTGAATTAGGCTACAGAGGTGAGGCATCGAGGGCCTCGTGAACACATTAAAAAAAAAAAAAGAAAAAAAAAGAAAAAAAGAAGAAGCATATATATATATATGTATATATATATACATATGTATATGTATATATATATGTATATATATATACATATATATATATACATATACATGTATATATATATATATATGTAAAGAAGGCAATTAAGGAAGGTCTATCCAAGAGTCAATCAGGAACTTGAGCCTGCGCACCACAGTTACTGGGTCAAACTGTATGCCTCGAAAGATAACGTCGTTCCTAACTTTCCAAATGGTCCACCAGCACGCTGCTAACTCGGGTAATCCGTGCCTCCTATTTAGTCCACCATCCCTACGTCTCCACCTATCCCAGACTTCAAGTACATCATCACCCAATTCCCCGGACTGAACTTCTTCGAGTCCCGCGACCATGATATACTTGGTAAAGACACATTGAGTGAATAGATGATCCACAGACTCGTCATGAACCGTACACAGCGCACAAGTCGTACTTCCAGACCACCCTGTCAGACTGAGGTTGACCGCCGTAAGAGTTCTTTTCTTAAGGACAAGCCAACAGAACACTTTGATCTTGAGTGGGATTCGGAGTCTCCAAACCAAGCTACTCCGCCCGTCTCTCGTGCCCCTGTCGTTCAATATGCGATAGGTCGATCGTACTGAGAATATATTATTAGTATCCCATCTCCACCCTATCCTGTCCTCTGTCTGTCCAATACAAACGCTAGAAACTCTCTCTTTGAGTTTTGAGAGGGTGCAACGCAAGCTCGGTGTAACAGAAGTTTCCTCGCCCAAGATCCTATTCCAATCCCAATCGTTGCCGCCAAAGCAATCCCGGACCAGGATGGGTTTTCGAACCGGCTGTGTGAACAACTCCGGGAAGGACGCTTGGAGTGTGGTATTCCCACACCATCTGTCAAGCCAAAAATCAACCGATGCCCCATTACCCAGATGATAGTTGGTCCCCCATTTGAAAATATCCTTGGTGGCAAGCACCCCCTTCCACCAGTATGAAGACGGCCGGAAACCTCTCCCCTCCCACAGCGGTCTTCTTCTTCGGTAGTACAAAGCACGGATAAGCTTGATCCACGGCAAATTGGATATAGTATAGTATCTCCACCACCATTTGACTAGGAGAGCCGTATTCATGTCGGCTATATCTAGGATGCCTAAACCACCTGCCCGTTTGCTCAAACAGACATTTTTCCATGCGACCAGACACCCCCTGCCAGGGATGTCGCATTGGCCACTCCAAAAGAAATCCCTGCGTAGTGCTTCGATGCGCTTGATGACCCATTTGGGTGCCTTGAACACTGTCAGGAAGTACAGTGGCAGATTGGTGAGCACCGCATTGACAAGGATAAGTCTACCCCCTCTCGAGAGAAGTTTGGCCTGCCATGCACCCGTCTATTCTGTGCTGTATTTTCTGAATAACCCCTCTCCAGTCCTCCTTTGTGGGGGGTTTTGGTGAGAGTGGTAGACCTAGATACGTGGTAGGGAGGGAACCAACTTTACAATCGAGCAACTGCGCAAGTCTCTCCGCTTTACCCTCAATCCGTCCTAGGTAGTAAAGCTCGGACTTTTCTCTGTTGATTTTCAACCCAGATGCCCACTCGAAGAGATTCCACATCAGTCGGATATTTCTCATAAATCGTTTTCTAGCCACGGAGAAGAAGAACGTATCGTCCGCGAACTGTGTAAGTGCCGTTAAACTCTCGTGTGAAGGGCCAATCCCCATGAAGAGGTTGTTTGAGATTGCCATGCTGGACAATCTAGCGAGACACTCCGCCACCAGCAGGAACAGGAATGGTGAGAGTGGATCTCCTTGACGTACCCCTCTCTTAGTTTTGATCCAGTTAGTTGCCTCACCATTAACTAAAATGGCTACCTTAGCGTTGCACACACATTGTTTGATCCATTCACACCACTGCTCCTCGAATCCCCACCATCGGAGAATGCTGAAGAGAAAGGGCCAGTAAATTCTATCGTAGGCCTTTTCGAAGTCCACTTTTATGCCAACTCCCTCAATGGCCTCCTTACAACCCCCCCAATTAGTTCAGAGACTGTTACGTACGCGTCGGTAATGTTTCTCCCTTTTAAGAAAGCGGATTGAGAGGGAGAGATTAACTCATTCATAACAGCAGCTAGTCGATTTGCGAGGACCTTCGAAATAATCTTTTGGATTCCGTTTATAAGACTGATCGGCCGGAACTCGTTAGCCCTTTCCGCCCCTTCTCTCTTAGGGATGAGACAGATGAATGAGTAATCAAAAGGAGCAATCGAAATCCTGCCTTCATATAGAAAGACCAATGAGTAATCAAAAGGAGCAGTCGAAATCCTCCATATCAAGGTTGATGGTGATAATATTTGATCTAGAAAGACCAATGCCCATCTTTAGGTATACCCATCCCTTTCTTCTAACATTGAGATATTTATATAACCATGCCTTAATTCAATCCTTTTCATAGGTAATACTCTTTTTCAACTTACGAAAAGATTGCATTATGTGCGGTAAAAAAATATTACAGAAAAATATAATATTTGTTTCCATACGTGATATCAGATTTCACATATTGTAATAAATTAATTACGATATATTTTCTATAGTCATACCAAAGAATAAAAAAGTATATTTTTATAAGCTTTTGTCCCGATATTTTTTTGGTTTAATAGCATTAAATAGGTGTCAATCTCAGGTGAGGCCTAAATTATGTAGTGAACTCTTATTCATGGAATTAATATTGCTCAAGTATCCAAAATAACAAAAATAAATAAAAATAGGGAAAGAATAAAAACTCTCACTCTCACTCTTCGTGGTTTCGTGGTGATTTGGTTTATATGGTGCGAGACATTTAATAAAGTGAAAAACAAGGCATTATATCTCATGGCCCTAATGAAAAGGGTTTCAAAGCGTTCCTTCGTTGAAGGATTTTTCATCTTTTTTCGACTTGGCATTATATCTCATGGCCCTAATGAAAAGGGTCTTTTTCATCTTTTTCCGACTATCTTTGGATCTTTTTTACTTTAGCATTGTTTTCTTTCTTGCTGTTCGTCTTTCGCCTCGGAAGCCTGAGCTTTTTCCATACTGTATTGCCTAATTCATTTATCAATGAATGAAGCAGGTAGCCCGTCTACCTCTTTCTCAAAAAAAAAAGGTGTTCCTTCGTCGAGCACGATCCTCAACCTCTCTCCTTCTTTCTCTCCATCATCCTCTCACCGTCTGATCTCAGAGTTTGATCATCACATATGGTTGTGCAGAGTCCGGATGTCACGAGGTCGTCAATTCTATGGGTGTCCAAACCGGAGGATAAAACAACTACTTTTGCATTGATGAAAAAAATAATTGTTCATTAATTATTAATTATCTAGAGTAACTTTAAAATTTAGTATGCAATAATATCATTTATCTTTATTCCAACTAACAGTGCTTTAAAAAGTTTCTTTCTTCATTTACTAATTATTTTTATATTTGTGTACAGTAACAAGAACGATAATTATTCTGTTTGGATTGATGATACACACTACAATACTGTTGACTTAAAGATCAAGTACAGACATTTCAAGAAGCTGCGGAGCAACATATTCAAAAACTAGAAAAGAAAGCCTTATTTCTACTTAAGCTGCTTATATGTTTAATTGTGGCTAATATTTTATTTAGTTTGGCAATGTAATAAAATATGATATAAAGAATTAAAGCTGCAATATTTTTGATAATGTAGTAGGATTGCGATAATACATTCTAGTGATGAAGTAGTAATTGTTGTAATGTAAGTGAGACAATATTTGTGATAATGTTAGTGATATATAAAATAGTAGTTGTTGTAATGTAATTAAAGCATTGTTTGTGATAAAAGCTTATTTCATTTTGAAGTAAAGTGGTACCTGCACATAGATAAGCGAAGAAAACTACACTATAAGAAATCTAAAGAGCTGCAACATACAACCTTCATAGAATCTACACAAAAATCCTACAACCCACATCGTGAAATATGCACTGAAATTTGCAAGCATTATTTGTGACTGCAGGAACATATATAGTTAGGCACACATTGATTCATCATATTGTTTTCTCCTAATTAGGAGATATTTATATAATGTTAAAACTTTCTTTTTGATTGCAGTGGATATATGGCACCAAAGTATGTAATTCATGAACACTTCTCAGCGAAGTGAGATATTTTTAATTATGGTGAGTTGGTTTTGAAAATTTCGACCGAAGGAACGCGGCCCGATCATTAATAAGCCTATATGGAAAAAGAAGACACTGTAAATTCCTAGATGGCAGGAATTTTAAATTATTGGAAATTAAGAGATATTCTCATTTTTTTATACTTGATGCAAATTATTGATAGTTTATTATTAAAAATGCATATACTAATTTTTAACGACCTCTCAATTTAAATGCTTTGATGAATTAGCATCAAATTTGCATTAATTTAGTACTTTCGAAAAAAACGAAAGCGTTAGTACTTTCAGATTATTTTCAATAAAAATTAAACATTTACATACATACTTTTTTTTTCATTTTAACTGCCTTGAAATTTCGTACTAGTCAAAATCATGTGGACGACTAGATAAGGGGAATATATATATATATATATAAGTTATTTGTGCTGGTATGCTTATGAAAGCACGAGGCCTCCGTGCTTTCACTTTGTTTTTGATGTTCGGACTTTCGAATCGACGATCGCTCCGTTAGAGTTGATCTAGAGTATTTGAAGTACCTAGAAATAAATTTTGTGATTTTCGATATCATTTGCTAGTGATCAGAGGGCTCAAAATCAATAATTTTAACAGCCGTGGTGAGCCGATGCAAGTTTAACGGTGTAAAAAATATTCAAATCACATAAATTTTGATAAAAAAAATTCTCATACCATAATAAAACAAGGATCAATAACTTTGATCTAAAATTTTAATTCATATCATCATATTTTGTAAGATTTTTATTTTTCAGCCGTTGATTTTGAGCCACTTCGATCACTAAGCAATGATATCGAAAAATCGCAAAATTTATTTCTAATACTTCAAATACTCTAATCAAGTTTAACGGAGCCGATTGTCGATCGAAAGTCCGAACATCAAAACAAAGTGGATACGGAGCCCCTCGTGCTTCTAATACATCCTACCACACTCTAATATATATATATAGAGTTGACTAGAATCTATCGATAGCGAAACCGCACTTTGCAACCCATTTGTTTGATGATGGAGCCTCCAAATCGACGATCAGCCCCCGTTGAACGTGATCTATACTACTTAAGTAATTTAAAATTAAATTTCAAATCTTTTCGATATCATTTGCCTAATGATCAAAGATTTCAAAATTTGTAATTTTTAATGGTCGATAGTAGGCGTTTTCTCGTTTAACGGCGTAAAGATATCCAAATCAATTGAATTTTTGTTAGAAAATTCTTTAAACTATTTAAAAAAATCTATACTCTTGATCTGATTACAAGACTCCTATTATCCATTTTTAAAATATTCATTTTCAGCCGTTCATTTTGTGTCCACCGAATGGATAAGAAGCAATATCGAAAATGTAATGAAATTAATTTCTAAATACTTCAAATGTATAATCATGTTCAACGGTGCCGATCATCATTTGGAGCTCCATCATCGAAAACAAAATGGTGCATAAAGTGTCGGTTTGCTATCGATAGTATTGCTAGCTCACTCTATATATTATAATATATATATAATATATATATATATAGTGCGTCTCGGGTGTGCTTTCCGAAGCACGGAGCGCTCCGTGCTTCACTTTGTTTTCGATGTTGGGACTTCAAATCGACGATCGCTCCGTTAGACTTGATCTAGAGTATTTGAATATCTAGAAAATAAATTTGCGATTTTCGATATCATTTGCTAGTGATCGAAGTGGCTCAAAATCAACGGCTGAAAATAAAAATCTCACAAAATATGATGATATGACATTAAAATTTTAGATCAAATTATTGATCTTGTTTTATAGGTATAAAGAATTTTCTATCAAAATTTCACGTGATTTGGATATTTCTAACACCGTTAAACTTGCAACCGGTCACCACGCCGTTAAAATTATTGATTTTGAGTCCCTTCGATCACTAGGCAAATGATATCGAAAAATCGCAAAATTTAATTTCTTGGTACTTTAATACTCTAGATCAACTCTAACGAGGCCGATCGTCGATTCGAAAGTCCGAACATCGAAAACAAAGTGGAAGCACGGAGGCCTCCGTGCTTACGAAAGCATACCAGCCCACTCTATATATATATATATATATTATATATATATATATATATATATAGTATATTATATATATATATATATATATATATATATATATATATATATATAGCTAGTCTCCTATATTATCTATAGTACCCTGACTCCAGTACTATAGTCCCGTTTTCGATTTTAGGGTGTTCAAATCAACGATCCACACCAATTTAGGGTATTTAAAGTTTTTAGAAATAAAATTTTATATTTTTTCGACATAATTTACTTTATGATCAAACCATTTTAAAATTGTCAATTTTCAATGACTACTATGGCGAGTTTGGAATTTAACGGTGTAGAAGAATCTAAATTTCTTCAAATTTTGATAGAAAATACTTTAAACTATCTAGATCAAGATTAACATTCTTAATCTTGAATTTACAAGTCCTGTGCTCAAATTTTAAAGATTATTCAATTTTCACCGTCTATTTTGACATAATTTATTTGCTAAGTAGACAATATCGAAAAAAACTAAACTTTTATTCCTAAGAACTTCATATACCCTAGAGCATATTTAACGGTGTAGATCGTTAATTTGAATACCCTAAAATCGAAAACAAGATTATAGTACCAAAGCTTCGGTACTATAGATAGTATAGTAGTATATATATATATATATATATATATATAATCCGGCTGGTATACTATCTGTAGCACGGAAGTCTCCGTATTATTAAGTTATTTTCGATGATGCGGCTTCTAAATCAACAATTGACTCCGTTAGACTTGATCTACATTATTCAAAGTATTTGAAAACTAAATTTTATAATTTTTCGACATCATTTACCTATCAAGTAGTCTAAAAATGAACGACTGAAAATAAAAATCTCATAAAAAATAATAATAAAAAATTTTAATTTAAAATCAAAGGTACTCATCTTACTGTAAATAGTAAAAAAAAAATTCTATAAAAATTTTATTAAATTTGATTCGTTTTACACCGTTAAATTCACAAACGCATCACATCGGCCATTAAAATTGTCATTTTTAAGATCTTTTGATCATCAGCCAAATAATGTCGAAAAATTATGAAATTTAGTTTTCAAATATTTTCAATAGTATAGATCAAGTCTAACGGAGCGGCCGATAGTTGATTTGAAAGCTGCATCATCGAAAATAATTTGATAGTATAGAGGTCTTCGTGCTACCGATAGTATACCGGCCTAACTCTATATATATATAGAGAGAGAGAGGGAGAAAATTAGACTACTATATTATTAATAGTATCAAGTACTAAGTGTTGTTAGGTTTTCAGCCTTTGAATAAAGGGATGTGCGGTTAAGATGATAATAATCTCCGGTTAAAATAATAACGATCCTCAAGAATTGGATGGATAGTTAAATATATAGTATGATCTAACGAATAAGAATGATCAAAAGTATAAATCTAAGGACGAAAAATTCGATAGCACGCGCTTCCGAACTCTCTTTCTCTCTATATTTATTAACTGCCTTGAATTTTTTTTTCTTTTGAGAAAAGGTAGCACGCTATCCGTTTCATTTATTTATTTATTTTTTTTTTTTGAGAAAAAGGTAGCATGCTACCATCCGTTTCATTTATTAGGGTGATGAACTAGACTACAAAAGTGGGACAACTCGAGCCTCCCCCC